>NC_092720.1:124365294-124665294 GCF_047496885.1 Scyliorhinus torazame | reverse complement strand
GAACAGGTGTGTGTACTGATTGGAATAGGAACAGGTGTGTGCACTGATTGGAATAGGAACAGGTGTGCGCACTGATTGTAATAAGAACAGGTGTGTGTGGTGATTGGAATAGGAACATGTGTTTGTACTGATTGGAATAGGCACAGGTGCGTGCGCTGATTGGAATAGGAACAGGTGTGTATGCTGATTGGAATAAGAACAGGTGTGTGTTCTGATTGGAATAGGAACAGGTGTGAGTGGTGATTGGAATAGGAACAGGTGTGTGTGGTGATTGGAATAGGAACAGGTGTGTGCACTGATTGGAATAGGAACAGGTGTGTGTATTGATTGGAATAGGATCAGGTGCGTGCACTGATTGGAATAGGAACAGGTGTGTGTGCTGATTGGAAGAAGAACAGGTGTGTGTGCTGATTGGAATAGGAACAGGGGTGTGTGGTGATTGCAATAGGAACAGGTGAGTATATTGATTGGAATAGGATCAGGTGTGTGTACTGATTGGAATAGGAACAGGTGTGTGCACTGATTGGAATAGGAACAGGTGTGTATATTGATTGGAATAGGATCAGGTGTGTGTACTGATTGGAATAGGAACAGGTGTGTGCACTTATTGGATTAGGAACAGGTGTGCACACTGATTGAAATAAGAACAGGTGTGTGTAATGATTGAAATAGGAGCCTGTGTGTGTACTGATTGGAATAGGAACAGGTGCGTGCACTGATTGGAATAGGAACAGGTGTGCACACTGATTGGAATAAGAACAGGTGTGTGCACTGATTGGAATAGGAGCATGTGTGTGTACTGATTGGAATAGGAACAGGTGCGTGCACTGATTGGAATAGGCACATGTGTGTATGCTGATTGGAATAAGAACTGGTGTGTGTGCTGATTGGAATAGGAACAGGTGTGTGTGGTGATTGGAATAGGATCAGGTGTGTGTACTGATTGGAATAGGGACAGGTGTGTGCACTGATTGGAATAGGAACAGGTGTGTGCAGTGATTGGAGTAGGAATAGGTGTGTGCACTGATTGGAATAGGAACAGGTGTGTGCTCTGATTGGAGTAGGAACAGGTGTGTGTACTGATTGGAATAGGAACAGGTGTGTATATTGATTGGAATAGGATCAGGTGTATGTACTGATTGGAATAGGAACAGGTGTGCGCACTGATTGGAATAAGAACAGGTGTGTGTAGTGATTGGAATAGGAACATGTGTGTGTACTGATTGGAATAGGAACAGGTGCGTGCACTGATTAGAATAGGAACAGGTGTGTGTGCTGATTGGAATAAGAACAGGTGTGTGTGGTGATTGGAATAGGAACAGGTGTGTGAACTGATTGGAATAGGAACAGGTGTGCGCACTGATTGGAATAGGAACAGGTGCGTGCACTGATTGGAATAGGAACAGGAGTGTGCACTGATTGGAGTAGGAACAGGTGTGCGCACTGATTGGAATGAGAACAGGTGTGTGTGCTGATTGGAATGGGAACAGGTGTGTGTACTGATTGGAATAGGAACAGATGTGTGCACTGATTGGAATAGGAACAGGTATGTGCACTGATTGGAGTAGGAACAGGTGTGTGTACTGATTGGAATAGGAACAGGTGTGTATATTGATTGGAATAGGATCAGGTGTGTGTACTGATTGGACTAGGAACAGGTGTGTGCACTGATTGGAATAGGAACAGGTGTGCGCACTGATTGGAATAAGAACATGTGTGTGTAGTGATTGGAATAGGAACATGTGTGTGAACTGATTGGAATAGGAACAGGTGCATGCACTGATTGGAATAGGAACAGATGTGTGTGCTGATTGGAATAAGAACAGGTGTGTGTGGTGATTGGAATAGGAACAGGTGTGTGTACTGATTGGAATAGGAACAGGAGTGTGCACTGATTGGAATAGGAACAGGTGTGTGCACTGATTGGAATAGGAACAGGTGTGTGTACTCATTGGAATAGGAACAGGTGTGTGCACTGATTGGAATAGGAACAGGTGTGCGCACTGATTGGAATAGGAACAGGTGTGTGTACTGATTGGAATAGGAACAGGTGTGTGCACTGATTGGAATAGGAACAGGTGTGCGCACTGATTGGAGTAAGAACAGGTGTGTGTGGTGATTGGAATAGGAACAGGTGTGTGTGGTGATTGGAATAGGAACAGGTGTGCGCACTGATTGGAATAAGAACAGGTGTGTGTGCTGATTGGAATAGGAACAGGTGTGTGTGGTGATTGGAATAGGAACAGGTGTGTATATTGATTGGAATAGGATCAGGTGTGTGTACTGATTGGAATAGGAACAGGTGTGTGCACTGATTGGAATAGGAACAAGTGTGCACACTGATTGGATAAAGAACAGGTGTGTGTAGTGATTGAAATAGGAGCATGTGTGTGTACTGATTGGAATAGGAACAGGTGCGT
This sequence comes from Scyliorhinus torazame, assembly GCF_047496885.1. Taxonomy (NCBI): domain Eukaryota; kingdom Metazoa; phylum Chordata; class Chondrichthyes; order Carcharhiniformes; family Scyliorhinidae; genus Scyliorhinus; species Scyliorhinus torazame. Next base: position 124,662,874 of record NC_092720.1, on the reverse strand, counting down.
GCACTGATTGGAATAGGAACAGGTGTGCACACTGATTGGAATAAGAACAGGTGTGTGTAGTGATTGGAATAGGAGCATGTGTGTGTACTGATTGGAATAGGAACAGGTGCGTGCACTGATTGGAATAGGAACAGGTTTGTGTGCTGATTGGAATAAGAACAGGTGAGTGTGCTGATTGGAATAGGAACAGGTGTGTGCACGGATTGGAATAGGAACAGGTGTGTGCACTGATTGGAATAGGATCAGGTGTGTGTACTGATTGGAATAGGGACAGGTGTGTGCACTGATTGGAATAGGAACAGGTGTGTGCACTGATTGGAGTAGTAACAGGTGTGTGCACTGACTGGAATAGGAACAGGTGTGTGCACTGATTGGAGTGGGAACAGGTGTGTGTACTGATTGGAATAGGAACAGCTGTGTATATTGATTGGAATAGGATCAGGTGTGTGTACTGATTGGAATAGGAACAGGTGTGTGCACTGATTGGAATAGGAACAGGTGTGCGCACTGATTGGAATAAGAACAGGTGTGTGTAGGGATTAGAATAGGAACATGTGTGTGTACTGTTTGGAATAGGAACAGGTGCGTGCACTGATTGGAATAGGAACAGGTGTGTGTGCTGATTGGAATAAGAACAGGTGTGTGTGGTGATTGGAATAGGAACAGGTGTGTGTCCTTATTGGAATAGGAACAGGTGTGTGCACTGATTGGAATATGAGCAGGTGTGTGCACTGATTGGAATAGGAACAGGTGTGTGTACTGATTGGAATAGGAACAGGTGTGTGCACTGATTGGAATAGGAACAGGTGTGCGCACTGATTGGAATAGGAACAAGTGTGTGTACTGATTGGAATAGGAACAGGTGTGTGCACTGATTGGAATAGGAACAGGTGTGTGTACCGATTGGAATAGGAACAGGTGTGTGCACTGATTGGAAGAGGAACAGGTGTGTGTGGTGATTGGAATAGGAACAGGTGTGTATATTGATTGGAATAGGATCAGGTGTGTGTACTGATCGGAATAGGACCAGGTGTGTGCACTGATTGGAATAGGAACAGGTGTGTGTATTGATTGGAATTTGGAACAGGTGTTTGCACTGATTGGAATAGGAACAGGTGTGCGCACTGATTGGAATAAGAACAGGTGTGTGTGGTGATTGGAATAGGAACATGTGTGTGTACTGATTGTAATAGGAACAGGTGCGTGCACTGATTGGAATAGGAACAGGTGTGTTTGCTGATTGGAATGAGAACAGGTGTGTGTGCTGATTGGAATACGAACAGGTGTGTGTGGTGATTGGAATAGGAACAGGTGTGTATATTGATTGGAATAGGATCAGGTGTGTGTACTGATTGGAATAGGAACAGGTGTGTGCACTGATTGGAATAGGAACAGGTGTGCGCACTGATTGTAATAAGAACAGGTGTGCGCACTGATTGTAATAAGAACAGGTGTGTGTGGTGATTGGAATAGGAACATGTGTTTGTACTGATTGGAATAGGCACAGGTGCGTGCGCTGATTGGAATAGAAACAGGTGTGTATGCTGATTGGAATAAGAACAGGTGTGTGTTCTGATTGGAATAGGAACAGGTGTGAGTGGTGATTGGAATAGGAACAGGTGTGTGTGGTGATTGGAATAGGAACAGATGTGTGCACTGATTGGAATAGGAACAGGTGTGTGTATTGATTGGAATAGGAACAGGTGTGTGCACTGATTGGAATAGGAACAGGTGTGCGCACTGATTGTAATAAGAACAGGTGTGTGTGGTGATTGGAATAGGAACATGTGTTTGTACTGATTGGAATAGGCACAGGTGCGTGCGCTGATTGGAATAGGAACAGGTGTGTATGCTGATTGGAATAAGAACAGGTGTGTGTGCTGATTGGAATAAGAACAGGTGTGTGTGCTGATTGGAATAGGAACAGGTGTGTGTGGTGATTGGAATAGGAACAGGTGAGTATATTGATTGGAATAGGATCAGGTGTGTGTACTGATTGGAATAGGAACAGGTGTGTGCACTGATTGGAATAGGAACAGGTGTGTATATTGATTGGAATAGGATCAGGTGTGTGTACTGATTGGAATAGGAACAGGTGTGTGCACTGATTGGAATAGGAACAGGTGTGCACACTGATTGAAATAAGAACAGGTGTGTGTAATGATTGAAATAGGAGCATGTGTGTGTACTGATTGGAATAGGAACAGGTGCGTGCACTGATTGGAATAGGAACAGGTGTGCACACTGATTGGAATAAGAACAGGTGTGTGTAGTGATTGGAATAGGAGCATGTGTGTGTACTGATTGGAACAGGAACAGGTGCGTGCACTGATTGGAATAGGAACATGTGTGTGTGCTGATTGGAATAAGAACTGGTGTGTGTGCTGATTGGAATAGGAACAGGTGTGTGTGGTGATTGGAATAGGAACAGGTCTGTGCACTGATAGGAATAGGAACAGGTGTGTGTATTGATTGGAATAGGATCACGTGTGTGCACTGATTGGATAAGGAACAGGTGTGGGCACTCATTTGGAAGAGGAACAGGTGTGTGTGGTGATTGGAATAGGAACAGGTGTGTGCACTGATTGGAATAGGAACATGTGTGTGCACTCATTTGGAAGAGGAACAGGTGTGTGTGGTGATTGGAATAGGAACAGGTGTGTGCACTGATTGGAATAGGAAAATGCACTCATTGGAATAGGATCAGGTGTGTGTACTGATTGGAATAGGAACAGGTGTGTGTACCGATTGGAATAGGAACAGGTGTGTGTGCTGAGTGGAATAGGAACAGGTGTGTGCACTCATTTGGAAGTGGAACAGGTGTGTGTGGTGATTGGAATAGGAACAGGTGTGTGCACTGATTGGAATAGGAAAATGCACTCATTGCAATAGGATCAGGTGTGTGCACTGATTGGAATAGGAACAGGTGTGTGTACCGATTGGAATAGGAACAGGTGCGTGTGCTGATTGGAATAGGAACAGGTGTGTGTAGTAATTGGATGTTCTGACTGACCAAAGGGGTTTAAATCTCTTGGAAAGGGAATGTTGAATAGTTACTTAGACCTCCAATCGGAGTAGCTTCCACTTACAATTATATAGGCTGCAATTTGTGATTTTCTCCTGTGCAATTAGCAGTCCCATTGGAATATTCCAGCCTGTCCGTTTCAATGCTGTGTAGCAAGCCTTCTTGCCTTTCAAGGTGTCCCAGGTCAAAGTTGGATCCTTCACCACGGCGACTATATACACAACTGAAATATGCACAACAGCAGTCAGAAATATTTACGTGATAGTCAGTTTATGTTGTGAAACAGAACAGAAAGTAATGGGACTGAGAGACTTAGATTGGAAGGTCCACTTGTGACGTCAGGGGGCACCTTGTCACATAACTCATGCTGGATATGTGGAATCTCTCTCCCAGACAGTTGAGTCTCATGGTCTATTGAAAGTTTCAAAACAAAACTGACAGAATTTTGTTCGGCAACTTGAAGACATCATCTGAGAAAATACCCTGGAGAAATATAAAGCTGACTGCTGATTTGCTTTTCAGTGATGTTACACGAGAGACAGCTCAGACACAGGGAGGAGATACGTTCCAGACAAAGTGAAGATATACAGTCCAGACACAGTGAGGAGATACGGTCCTGACACAGTGAGGAGATCTGGTCCAGACACAGTGAGGAGATAGGGTCCAGACACAGTGAGGAGATAGGGTCCAGACACAGTCAGGAGATACCGTCCAGACACAGTGAGGAGATAGGGTCCAGACACAGTGAGGAGATACAGTCCAGACACAGTGAGGAGAGAAAGACCAGACACAGTCAGGAGATAGAGTCCAGACACAGTGAGGAGATACAGTCCAGACACAGTGAGGAGATAGGGTCCAGACACTGTGAGGAGATACAGTCCAGACACAGTGAGGAGATAGAGTCCAGACACAGTGAGGAGATACAGTCCAGACACAGTGATGAGATACTGTCCAGACACAGTGAGGAGATAGAATCCAGGCACAGTGAGGTGATAGAGTCCAGACACAGTGAGGATATAGAGTCCAGACACAGTGAGGAGATACAGTCCAGGCACAGTGAAGATATACAGTCCAGACACAGTGAGGAGATACCATCCAGACACAGCGAGGAGATAGAATCCAAACACAGTGAGGAGATACAGTCCAGACACTATGAGGAGATAGAGTCCAGACACGGTGAGGAGATACAGTCCAGGCACAGTGAAGATATACAGTCCAGACACAGTGAGGAGATACCGTCCAGACACAGCGAGGAGATAGAGTCCAGACACAGTGAGGAGATAGAGTCCAGACACAGTGAGGAAATACCATCCAGACACAGTGAGGAAATACCGTCCAGACACAGTGAGGAGATAGAATCCAGGCACAGTGAGGAGATACTGTCCAGACACTATGAGGAGATTGAGTCCAGACACAGTGAGGAGATACAGTCCAGACACAGTGAGGAGATATAGTCCAGACACAGTGAGGAGATGGAATCCAGACACAGTGAGGAGACACTGTCCAGACACTATGAGGAGATTGAGTCCAGACACAGCGAGGAGATAGGGTCCAGACACAGTGAGGAGATAGAGTCCAGACACAGTGAGGAGATGGAATCCAGACACAGTGAGGAGATACAGTCCAGACACAGTGAGGAAATAGGGTCCAGACACAGTGAGGAGATACAGTCCAGACACAGTGAGGAGATACAGTCCAGACACAGTGAGGAGATAGGGTGCAGACACAGTGAGGAGATACAGTTCAGACACAGTGAGGAGATACAGTCCAGACACAGTGAGGAGATATAGTCCAGACACAGTGAGGAGATACAGTTCAGACACAGTGAGGAGATACAGTCCAGACACAGTGAGGAGATAGTGTCCAGACACAGTGAGGAGATATAGTCCAGACACAGTGAGGAGATACAGTCCAGACACATTGAGGAGATACAGTCCAGACACAGTGAGGAGATACAGTCCAGACACAGTGAGGAGATACAGTCCAGACACAGTGAGGAGATACAGTCCAGACACAGTGAGGAGATAGAGTCCAGACACAATGAGGAGATACAGTCCCGACACAGTGAGGAGATACAGTCCAGACACAGTGAGGAGATATAGTCCAGACACAGTGAGGAGATACAGTTCAGACACAGTGAGGAGATAGAGTCCAGACACAGTGAGGAGATAGAGTCCAGACACAGTGAGGAGATAGAGTCCAGACACAGTGAGGAGATACAGTCCAGACACAGTGAGGAGATAGAGTCCAGACACAGTGAGGAGATACAGTCCAGGCACAGTGAGGAGATACAGTCCAGACACATTGAGGAGATACAGTCCAGACACAGTGAGGAGATAGAGTCCAGACGCAGTGAGGAGATAGAGTCCAGACACAGTGAGGAGATACAGTCCAGACACAGTGAGGAGATACAGTCCAGACACAGTGAGGAGATACAGTCCAGACACAGTGAGGAGATACAGTCCAGACACAGTGAGGAGATGGAATCCAGACACAGTGAGGAGATACAGTCCAGACACAGTGAGGAGATAGGGTCCAGACACTGTGAGGAGATACAGTCCAGACACAGTGAGGAGATAGAGTCCAGACACAGTGAGGAGATACAGTCCAGACACAGTGAGGAGATACAGTCCAGACACAGTGAGGAGATAGGGTCCAGACACAGTGAGGAGATAGAGTCCAGACACAGTGAGGAGATACAGTCCAGACACAGTGAGGAGATACAGTCCAGACACAGTGAGGAGATACAGTCCAGACACAGTGAGGAGATACAGTCCAGTCACAGTGAGGAGATACAGCCCAGACACAGTGAGGAGATACCGTCAAGACACAGTGAGGAGATACGGTCCAGGCACAGTGAGGAGATACAGTCCAGACACAGTGAGGAGATAGTGTCCAGACACAGTGAGGAGATAGAGTCCAGACACAGTGAGGAAATACCGTCAAGACACAGTGAGGAGATACAGTCCAGACACTATGAGGATATAGGGTCCAGACACAGTGAGGAGATAGGGTCCAGACACAGCGAGGAGATAGGGTCCAGGCACAGTGAGGAGATAGAGTCCAGACACAGTGAGGAGATACAGTCCAGACACAGTGAGGAGATAGAGTCCAGACACAGTGAGGAGATAGAGACCAGACACAGTGAGGAGATAGAGTCCAGACACAGTGAGGAGATAGAGTCCAGACACAGTGAGGAGATAGAGTCCAGACACAGTGAAGAGATAGAGTCCAGACACAGTGAGGAGATACAGTCCAGACACAGCGAGGAGATAGGGTCCAGACACAGTGAGGAGATAGAGTCCAGACACAGTCAGGTGATAGAATCCAGACACAGTGAGGAGATAGAGTCCAGACACAGTGAGGAGATAGAGTCCAGACACAGTGAGGAGATGGAATCCAGACACAGTGAGGAAATACCGTCAAGACACAGTGAGGAGATAGAGTCCAGACACAGTGAGGAGATACAGTCCAGACACAGTGAGGAGATACAGTCCAGACACAGTGAGGAGATAAGGTCCAGACACAGTGAGGAGATAGGGTCCAGACACAGTGAGGAGATACGGTCTAGACACAGTGAGGAGATCTGGTCCAGACACAGTGAGGAGATACAGTCCAGACACAGTGAGGAGATACAGTCCAGACACAGTGAGGAGATAGAGTCCAGACACAGTGAGGAGATACCGTCCAGACACAGCGAGGAGATAGAATCCAGACACAGTGAGGAGATACAGTCCAGACACTATGAGTAGATAGAGTCCAGACACAGTGAGGAGATAGAGTCCAGACACAGTGAGGAAATCTGGTCCAGACACAGTGAGGAGATAGAGTCCAGACACAGTGAGGAGATAGGGTCCAGACACAGTGAGGAGATACTGTCGAGACACAGTGAGGAGATACAGTCCAGACACAGTGAGGCGATACAGTCCAGACACAGTGAGGAGATAGATTCCAGACACAGTGAGGAGATACGGTCCACACACAGCGAGGAGCTCTGGTCCAGACACAGTGAGGAGATAGAGTCCAGACACAGTGAGGAGATATGGTCCAGACACAGTGAGGAGATACGGTCTAGACACAGTGAGGAGATCTGGTCCAGACACAGTGAGGAGATAGAGTCCAGACACAGTGAGGAGATAGGGTCCAGACACCGTGAGGAGATACAGTCCAGGCACAGTGAAGATATACAGTCCAGACACAGTGAGGAGATACCGTCCAGACACAGCGAGGAGATAGAATCCAGACACAGTGAGGAGATACAGTCCAGACACTATGAGGAGATAGAGTCCAGACACAGTGAGGAGATAGAGTCCAGACACAGTGAGGAAATACCGTCCAGACACAGTGAGGAAATACCATCCAGACACAGTGAGGAGATAGAATCCAGGCACAGTGAGGAGATACTGTCCAGACACTATGAGGAGATACGGTCCAGACACAGTGAGGAGATACGGTCCAGACACAGTGAGGAGATAAAGTCCAGACACAGTGAGGAGATACCGTCCAGACACTATGAGGAGATAGAGTCCAGACACAGTGAGGAGATACGGTCCAGACACAGTGAGAAGATAGAGTCCAGACACAGTGAGGAGATACGTTCCAGACACAGTGAGGAGATACGGTCCAGACACAGTGAGGAGATACAGTCCAGACACAGTGAGTAGATAAAGTCCAGACACAGTGAGGAGATACAGTCCAGACACTATGAGGAGATACAGTCCAGACACAGTGAGGAGAGAGAGTCCAGACACAGTGAGGAGATACAGTCCAGACACTATGAGGAGATACAGTCCAGACACAGTGAGGAGATACAGTCCAGACACAGTGAGGAGATACAGTCCAGACACAGTGAGGAGATACCGTCCAGACAGAGTGAGGAGATACAGTCCAGACACAGTGAGGAGATACAGCCCAGACACAGTGAGGAGATACAGTCCAGACACAGTGAGGACATACCGTCCAGACAGAGTGAGGAGATACAGTCCAGACACAGTGAGGAGATACAGTCCAGACACAGTGAGGAGATAGAGTCCAGACACAGTGAGGAAATACCGTCAAGACACAGTGAGGAGATAGATTCCAGACACAGTGAGGAGATAGAGTCCAGACACGGTGAGGTGATACAGTCCAGACAATGCGGAGACACAGTGAGGAGATAGCTTCCAGACACACTGAGAGATACAATGCTGTCCTAGGAGATAGTGTTCAGCTGACATAATTGCATCAAGTTTCAGCACTTAATGCAATTTTATTAAATATTTCTTACAAAGAGTCCAGACACAGTGAGGAGATAGAGTCCAGACACAGTGAGGAAATCTGGTCCAGACACAGTGAGGAGATAGAGTCCAGACACAGTGAGGAGATAGGGTCCAGACACAGTGAGGAGATACTGTCGAGACACAGTGAGGAGATACAGTCCAGACACAGTGAGGCGATACAGTCCAGACACAGTGAGGAGATAGATTCCAGACACAGTGAGGAGATACGGTCCACACACAGCGAGGAGCTCTGGTCCAGACACAGTGAGGAGATAGAGTCCAGACACAGTGAGGAGATATGGTCCAGACACAGTGAGGAGATACGGTCTAGACACAGTGAGGAGATCTGGTCCAGACACAGTGAGGAGATAGAGTCCAGACACAGTGAGGAGATAGGGTCCAGACACCGTGAGGAGATACAGTCCAGGCACAGTGAAGATATACAGTCCAGACACAGTGAGGAGATACCGTCCAGACACAGCGAGGAGATAGAATCCAGACACAGTGAGGAGATACAGTCCAGACACTATGAGGAGATAGAGTCCAGACACAGTGAGGAGATAGAGTCCAGACACAGTGAGGAAATACCGTCCAGACACAGTGAGGAAATACCATCCAGACACAGTGAGGAGATAGAATCCAGGCACAGTGAGGAGATACTGTCCAGACACTATGAGGAGATACGGTCCAGACACAGTGAGGAGATACGGTCCAGACACAGTGAGGAGATAAAGTCCAGACACAGTGAGGAGATACCGTCCAGACACTATGAGGAGATAGAGTCCAGACACAGTGAGGAGATACGGTCCAGACACAGTGAGAAGATAGAGTCCAGACACAGTGAGGAGATACAGTCCAGACACAGTGAGGAGATACGTTCCAGACACAGTGAGGAGATCTGGTCCAGACACAGTGAGGAGATACAGTCCAGACACAGTGAGGAGATACAGTCCAGACACAGTGAGGAGATAGAGTCCAGACACAGTGAGGAGATACCGTCCAGACACAGCGAGGAGATAGAATCCAGACACAGTGAGGAGATACAGTCCAGACACTATGAGTAGATAGAGTCCAGACACAGTGAGGAGATAGAGTCCAGACACAGTGAGGAAATCTGGTCCAGACACAGTGAGGAGATAGAGTCCAGACACAGTGAGGAGATAGGGTCCAGACACAGTGAGGAGATACTGTCGAGACACAGTGAGGAGATACAGTCCAGACACAGTGAGGCGATACAGTCCAGACACAGTGAGGAGATAGATTCCAGACACAGTGAGGAGATACGGTCCACACACAGCGAGGAGCTCTGGTCCAGACACAGTGAGGAGATAGAGTCCAGACACAGTGAGGAGATATGGTCCAGACACAGTGAGGAGATACGGTCTAGACACAGTGAGGAGATCTGGTCCAGACACAGTGAGGAGATAGAGTCCAGACACAGTGAGGAGATAGGGTCCAGACACCGTGAGGAGATACAGTCCAGGCACAGTGAAGATATACAGTCCAGACACAGTGAGGAGATACCGTCCAGACACAGCGAGGAGATAGAATCCAGACACAGTGAGGAGATACAGTCCAGACACTATGAGGAGATAGAGTCCAGACACAGTGAGGAGATAGAGTCCAGACACAGTGAGGAAATACCGTCCAGACACAGTGAGGAAATACCATCCAGACACAGTGAGGAGATAGAATCCAGGCACAGTGAGGAGATACTGTCCAGACACTATGAGGAGATACGGTCCAGACACAGTGAGGAGATACGGTCCAGACACAGTGAGGAGATAAAGTCCAGACACAGTGAGGAGATACCGTCCAGACACTATGAGGAGATAGAGTCCAGACACAGTGAGGAGATACGGTCCAGACACAGTGAGAAGATAGAGTCCAGACACAGTGAGGAGATACGTTCCAGACACAGTGAGGAGATACGGTCCAGACACAGTGAGGAGATACAGTCCAGACACAGTGAGTAGATAAAGTCCAGACACAGTGAGGAGATACAGTCCAGACACTATGAGGAGATACAGTCCAGACACAGTGAGGAGAGAGAGTCCAGACACAGTGAGGAGATACAGTCCAGACACTATGAGGAGATACAGTCCAGACACAGTGAGGAGATACAGTCCAGACACAGTGAGGAGATACAGTCCAGACACAGTGAGGAGATACCGTCCAGACAGAGTGAGGAGATACAGTCCAGACACAGTGAGGAGATACAGCCCAGACACAGTGAGGAGATACAGTCCAGACACAGTGAGGACATACCGTCCAGACAGAGTGAGGAGATACAGTCCAGACACAGTGAGGAGATACAGTCCAGACACAGTGAGGAGATAGAGTCCAGACACAGTGAGGAAATACCGTCAAGACACAGTGAGGAGATAGATTCCAGACACAGTGAGGAGATAGAGTCCAGACACGGTGAGGTGATACAGTCCAGACAATGCGGAGACACAGTGAGGAGATAGCTTCCAGACACACTGAGAGATACAATGCTGTCCTAGGAGATAGTGTTCAGCTGACATAATTGCATCAAGTTTCAGCACTTAATGCAATTTTATTAAATATTTCTTACAAAGAGTCCAGACACAGTGAGGAGATAGAGTCCAGACACAGTGAGGAAATCTGGTCCAGACACAGTGAGGAGATAGAGTCCAGACACAGTGAGGAGATAGGGTCCAGACACAGTGAGGAGATAGAGTCCAGACACAGTGAGGAAATCTGGTCCAGACACAGTGAGGAGATACGGTCCAGACACAGTGAGGAGATACGGTCCAGACACAGTGAGGAGATAAAGTCCAGACACAGTGAGGAGATACCGTCCAGACACTATGAGGAGATAGAGTCCAGACACAGTGAGGAGATACGGTCCAGACACAGTGAGAAGATAGAGTCCAGACACAGTGAGGCGATACAGTCCAGACACAGTGAGGAGATAGATTCCAGACACAGTGAGGAGATACGGTCCACACACAGCGAGGAGCTCTGGTCCAGACACAGTGAGGAGATAGAGTCCAGACACAGTGAGGAGATATGGTCCAGACACAGTGAGGAGATACGGTCTAGACACAGTGAGGAGATCTGGTCCAGACACAGTGAGGAGATAGAGTCCAGACACAGTGAGGAGATAGGGTCCAGACACCGTGAGGAGATACAGTCCAGGCACAGTGAAGATATACAGTCCAGACACAGTGAGGAGATACCGTCCAGACACAGCGAGGAGATAGAATCCAGACACAGTGAGGAGATACAGTCCAGACACTATGAGGAGATAGAGTCCAGACACAGTGAGGAGATAGAGTCCAGACACAGTGAGGAAATACCGTCCAGACACAGTGAGGAAATACCATCCAGACACAGTGAGGAGATAGAATCCAGGCACAGTGAGGAGATACTGTCCAGACACTATGAGGAGATACGGTCCAGACACAGTGAGGAGATACGGTCCAGACACAGTGAGGAGATAAAGTCCAGACACAGTGAGGAGATACCGTCCAGACACTATGAGGAGATAGAGTCCAGACACAGTGAGGAGATACGGTCCAGACACAGTGAGAAGATAGAGTCCAGACACAGTGAGGAGATACAGTCCAGACACAGTGAGGAGATACGTTCCAGACACAGTGAGGAGATCTGGTCCAGACACAGTGAGGAGATACAGTCCAGACACAGTGAGGAGATACAGTCCAGACACAGTGAGGAGATAGAGTCCAGACACAGTGAGGAGATACCGTCCAGACACAGCGAGGAGATAGAATCCAGACACAGTGAGGAGATACAGTCCAGACACTATGAGTAGATAGAGTCCAGACACAGTGAGGAGATAGAGTCCAGACACAGTGAGGAAATCTGGTCCAGACACAGTGAGGAGATAGAGTCCAGACACAGTGAGGAGATAGGGTCCAGACACAGTGAGGAGATACTGTCGAGACACAGTGAGGAGATACAGTCCAGACACAGTGAGGCGATACAGTCCAGACACAGTGAGGAGATAGATTCCAGACACAGTGAGGAGATACGGTCCACACACAGCGAGGAGCTCTGGTCCAGACACAGTGAGGAGATAGAGTCCAGACACAGTGAGGAGATATGGTCCAGACACAGTGAGGAGATACGGTCTAGACACAGTGAGGAGATCTGGTCCAGACACAGTGAGGAGATAGAGTCCAGACACAGTGAGGAGATAGGGTCCAGACACCGTGAGGAGATACAGTCCAGGCACAGTGAAGATATACAGTCCAGACACAGTGAGGAGATACCGTCCAGACACAGCGAGGAGATAGAATCCAGACACAGTGAGGAGATACAGTCCAGACACTATGAGGAGATAGAGTCCAGACACAGTGAGGAGATAGAGTCCAGACACAGTGAGGAAATACCGTCCAGACACAGTGAGGAAATACCATCCAGACACAGTGAGGAGATAGAATCCAGGCACAGTGAGGAGATACTGTCCAGACACTATGAGGAGATACGGTCCAGACACAGTGAGGAGATACGGTCCAGACACAGTGAGGAGATAAAGTCCAGACACAGTGAGGAGATACCGTCCAGACACTATGAGGAGATAGAGTCCAGACACAGTGAGGAGATACGGTCCAGACACAGTGAGAAGATAGAGTCCAGACACAGTGAGGAGATACGTTCCAGACACAGTGAGGAGATACGGTCCAGACACAGTGAGGAGATACAGTCCAGACACAGTGAGTAGATAAAGTCCAGACACAGTGAGGAGATACAGTCCAGACACTATGAGGAGATACAGTCCAGACACAGTGAGGAGAGAGAGTCCAGACACAGTGAGGAGATACAGTCCAGACACTATGAGGAGATACAGTCCAGACACAGTGAGGAGATACAGTCCAGACACAGTGAGGAGATACAGTCCAGACACAGTGAGGAGATACCGTCCAGACAGAGTGAGGAGATACAGTCCAGACACAGTGAGGAGATACAGCCCAGACACAGTGAGGAGATACAGTCCAGACACAGTGAGGACATACCGTCCAGACAGAGTGAGGAGATACAGTCCAGACACAGTGAGGAGATACAGTCCAGACACAGTGAGGAGATAGAGTCCAGACACAGTGAGGAAATACCGTCAAGACACAGTGAGGAGATAGATTCCAGACACAGTGAGGAGATAGAGTCCAGACACGGTGAGGTGATACAGTCCAGACAATGCGGAGACACAGTGAGGAGATAGCTTCCAGACACACTGAGAGATACAATGCTGTCCTAGGAGATAGTGTTCAGCTGACATAATTGCATCAAGTTTCAGCACTTAATGCAATTTTATTAAATATTTCTTACAAAGAGTCCAGACACAGTGAGGAGATAGAGTCCAGACACAGTGAGGAAATCTGGTCCAGACACAGTGAGGAGATAGAGTCCAGACACAGTGAGGAGATAGGGTCCAGACACAGTGAGGAGATACTGTCGAGACACAGTGAGGAGATACAGTCCAGACACAGTGAGGCGATACAGTCCAGACACAGTGAGGAGATAGATTCCAGACACAGTGAGGAGATACGGTCCACACACAGCGAGGAGCTCTGGTCCAGACACAGTGAGGAGATAGAGTCCAGACACAGTGAGGAGATATGGTCCAGACACAGTGAGGAGATACGGTCTAGACACAGTGAGGAGATCTGGTCCAGACACAGTGAGGAGATAGAGTCCAGACACAGTGAGGAGATAGGGTCCAGACACCGTGAGGAGATACAGTCCAGGCACAGTGAAGATATACAGTCCAGACACAGTGAGGAGATACCGTCCAGACACAGCGAGGAGATAGAATCCAGACACAGTGAGGAGATACAGTCCAGACACTATGAGGAGATAGAGTCCAGACACAGTGAGGAGATAGAGTCCAGACACAGTGAGGAAATACCGTCCAGACACAGTGAGGAAATACCATCCAGACACAGTGAGGAGATAGAATCCAGGCACAGTGAGGAGATACTGTCCAGACACTATGAGGAGATACGGTCCAGACACAGTGAGGAGATACGGTCCAGACACAGTGAGGAGATAAAGTCCAGACACAGTGAGGAGATACCGTCCAGACACTATGAGGAGATAGAGTCCAGACACAGTGAGGAGATACGGTCCAGACACAGTGAGAAGATAGAGTCCAGACACAGTGAGGAGATACAGTCCAGACACAGTGAGGAGATACGTTCCAGACACAGTGAGGAGATACGGTCCAGACACAGTGAGGAGATACAGTCCAGACACAGTGAGTAGATAAAGTCCAGACACAGTGAGGAGATACAGTCCAGACACTATGAGGAGATACAGTCCAGACACAGTGAGGAGAGAGAGTCCAGACACAGTGAGGAGATACAGTCCAGACACTATGAGGAGATACAGTCCAGACACAGTGAGGAGATACAGTCCAGACACAGTGAGGAGATACAGTCCAGACACAGTGAGGAGATACCGTCCAGACAGAGTGAGGAGATACAGTCCAGACACAGTGAGGAGATACAGCCCAGACACAGTGAGGAGATACAGTCCAGACACAGTGAGGAGATACCGTCCAGACAGAGTGAGGAGATACAGTCCAGACACAGTGAGGAGATACAGTCCAGACACAGTGAGGAGATAGAGTCCAGACACAGTGAGGAAATACCGTCAAGACACAGTGAGGAGATAGATTCCAGACACAGTGAGGAGATAGAGTCCAGACACGGTGAGGTGATACAGTCCAGACAATGCGGAGACACAGTGAGGAGATAGCTTCCAGACACACTGAGAGATACAATGCTGTCCTAGGAGATAGTGTTCAGCTGACATAATTGCATCAAGTTTCAGCACTTAATGCAATTTTATTAAATATTTCTTACAAAATTATAAACTCTAAAACTCACATGGCTCTGTATGTGTTGCTGGGTCTCTGCAGGGTTCAAATTCTCTGTGGACATCAATAAATATAAACAGGATTAACACTTCCTCAAAATTTGGTTCATTCAGGCCCAGGTAGTCAGCAGGGATTGCACATGTTACAGCCTGAAATGACCCCGCTGTATAAGTCTTAAAGACAAAAGTAGTTGTTACCGCCATTATGGCGCACATGGGTATGAATCACAGTCACAAGGCTGTGTGAATAAAACCTCAGTTACAGTCGCTGCTCCTTGATCAAATACAAATAGGAGTCCTTCTGTCTGTGTGACCCAATGTGGGGCTTCTTCCCGTGGATACCTTGGGCGGGATTCACTGTTCCCCGAAGCCAATTTTGTAATCGGGGATGGGACGGAGAATCCCTTCTGCTGGCGAAATCGGGAATGGCGCCTGTTTGACACAGGTTTTGTATCCTCCGCCCCCTCTGAAACAGCATCATCGCGCTGTGCAATGTGCGTTGTGTGCCGCACGCCATTGGTACGGCGTCAGCACGTCACCTGAAGGCCTTCCCCCGATGCCCAGCGTCCGATGGGCCGAGTTCCCGACTGCGTGGTTGATGTGTGGTTTCAGCAATCGGGAACCCGACGTGGCGGCTACGGACTGTGCCCAGCGCCGCCAAAGTTGGGTGCTTCTGGCCGGCGAGGGGGAGGTTTCCGCGAGGGTTATGGAGACTGGTGGGGGAGGGGTGGGGGGGGGGGGAGGCGGGGGGGCGGGGGGGGGGCAGGGGGGCACTATCTGGCAGGTCGTGCCCGTGCATGGCCAACGCCATGTTTTACGGCACGGGAGTGTTGCAGGATCGGTGAGGGGCCGCCGCTGATGTTTTTGATGTAAAACGCCGCAGATCCTCCGCACATAGTCTCAAAGACGGCGAATCCAGCCCATGAGCATCATCCATGGCTACTGCACTTCTCCCAAGTAACACATTCACTGCGCTCTCTCTCAAATAGGGGAGAGGAGAACAGGCAGTCTTCTTGCAAATGGCGCAAAGGCAGATGGTAGAGCAGGTGGCAATGGTTAACTGCATAACTTGTCCTTTGAACGTAATTCTGCCTTCAGAGTAGCACTAGGCAAGGCTGGATGGCATGTTATACAGACAGTGGAAATTCAGTGGAGCTGAGGCATATGATCCATGGCTGAATGTGGGGGGGGGGGGGGGGGGGGGGGGAACTGGGTAATGGAGGGGAACACTCATCGAATCAATAACCCTGGCCCAATATCGGGCAGGAACTGGTGGGAAATCGAGACTATTAATGTCCATGAACACAGGAAGGAGGGTGAGTCTGAGAGTAAATGTGAGGATAGGCACCTGTACCTACCTTTGTCATAGTACTCAGTCATGACTGGGACCAGGCCACACTTCTCTGCGACAATCATTCTCGCACTGTGAAGAACAACAGCATCAGCTTCTGCCAACTGCAAAACAAGAAAACTCTTGCTAGTGACCTGACAGCCATGAAGTTGCCAGCTGCTTCTTTCATTCTACCCTCAGAACGTTGCTGAGATCACCATCGGTCCCTCAGCGGAGAATATGGTTTGGATTTTCATTTGTGTCTTTCTAGTGTCCTTTTGCCACTGACTCCAACTGAGGACTCTTGCTCACAGGGAGACAGCAATGGGGTAACTTGTGACACAATTCTGCTGCTGACCACGATGGTGGACTGTTGATTTCCCCTTCCAAGAGCAAGGAGGTCATGTTGGAGCAGTGTGGAACTTTGGTGAGGCCACAGCTGGAGTACTGTGCGCAGTTCTGGTCGTCACATTATAGGAAGGATGTGATTACAGTGGAGGGGGTGCAGGGGCAATTCACCAGGATGTTGCCTGGGATGAAACATTTATGGCATGAAGAGAGGTTGGATAGGTTTGGGTTGTTTTTGCTGGAGCAGAGAAGACTGAGGGGTGACATGATCTGAGTATACAAGATTATGAGGAGCATGGACAGGGTAGACAGGCTGTTCCCCTCAGTTGAAGGGTCAGTTACGAAGAGACACAAGTTCAAGGTGAGGGGCAGGAGGTTTAAGGGGGGATTTGAGGAAAAACATTTTTACCCAGAGGGTGGTGACGTCCTGGGACGCACTGCCTGGGAGGGTGGTAGAGGCGGGTTGCCTTAAATCCTTTAAAAAGTACCTGGATGAGCACTTTGCACATCACAACATTCAAGACTATGGGCTAAGTGCTGGCAAATGGGATTAGGTAGGCAGGTCAGATGCCTTTCATGCGACAGTGCACACCCGATGGGCCGAAGGGCCTCTTCTGCACTATTATTCTGTGATCCTGTGAGTTGCCAGGTATATAAAAAAGTAAGAGACACAAAGATATCAGAAATTCAGGACAGAGGGAAGGAAAAACCTCGTCACAAAGGGAGAATTCATTTCCAGAGTTAGAGACTGAGACAGAAACCGTGAGAGCTGAGATTCGATGTTGTTGCCGAGCATTAGTGAGGTTTTACTAAGACAATGCTTTATAGTTTTACCCAACCTTGATGAGGTTTTGCTTCCCTAAGACAGACTTAATAGAGATTGTCAGTATAGTTTAACTTCAATTTATTAAGAACTTTTAACAAAGACCTCAGGATAAGCACATGGTAGTCAGGACACACACTATTTTACATAGATTTAAGTAGAATTTACAGTGCAGAATTCGGCCCATCCAGTCTGCACCAGCCCTTGGAAGGAGCATCATAACATAAGCCCACATCTCCACCCTATCCCCGTAACCCAGTAACCCCACCCAATATTTTTGGACACAAAGGGCAATTTAGCATAGCCAATCCGCCTAACCTGCACATCTTTGGACTGTGGGAGGAAACCGGAGCACCCGGAGGAAACCCACATAGACACAGGAGGGTGTGCAAACACCACACTAAGAGTGACCCAAAACCGAAATTGATCCCAGATCCCTGGTGCTGTGAGGCAGCAGTGCGAACCACTGTGCCGCCACATGCTTTCTAAACTGTTAAAAATTAGATTGGTTGGTGGGTGATAGAAAAGAAAATAAAGATATTGAAGAACAATGGATATAAATGTGATGAAGACTATTTTCTCACATGAGATGTAAATCCCAATTATGTTGCCCATGGCCTGGATCGCCGTGCAACTTCAATATAGCCTTCCGGCAGGCTGCAATTACATTATCCCTCCAGTGAAGGCACTGTTGCTCCACCAATGGTGAGAGGATGAGCTGGCCAGTTTATAACAGAAATCGATACAGAACAACACAAGTAAAAACAGATGGCTGGATAAGTGTAGATGCTGGCGCAGGATTCGTGGAGTTCCACGGCAGCCAAACTGGCGCCGCAGCTGGGCCGATTCAGCTACTGTTAAGCGGCCAGCACCGGCGACACGTGGAACACAATCGATTCCAAAGAGAAACGGTGCAGGATTCTCCGGTTTCATGATTGACACTCAGGAGACTGACAAATGTCAGCCGCATATAAACACTGCACTCCGCACACACACACATCCCAGCCAACAAGATTGCAGCGAGAAAGAGTGGCACCCCGTTTCACGGATGCCAAGCTGGAGGCCCTCCTGGACATGGCGGAGGAGAGGAGGATAACCCTGTACCCCGGCTCGGGAATGAGGCCGCCGCCTGGGCGCAGGTGGCAGAGGCGATGTGAGCCGTGGGCAACACTGTCCGCACTGGCCAACAGTGCAGGAAAAAACTTCACGGCCACATTAGGGCGGCCAGGGTGAGTAGGCAGCACTGTGCCCCGGCACTACCTCCCCCGCACAGGAGAAGGCCACCCATAACCGCCAAGAACGGGAGAAAACTGGAGGGGGAACCGCTGGACCTGCGATCCCTGACCGCGGCACAGCAGAGGGCCCTGGACATGGTCAGCAGCCCAGAGGAAAGGGAGGTCGCTGGGGAGGTGTTCGGCCGCGGCCGAGGAAGTGAGACCTGCTGAGATACGGTCCCCGTGACACTTATCTGAACACCCCCCCCCCCAACACCACTCCCACACCACCCTCACCCTCACCCCCATTCCACCCTCACCCTCAACTCACCCTCACCCTCAACTCACCCTCACCACCACACCACCCCCACCCTCACCCCACCCCACCCTCACCCTCACCCCATTCCACCCTCACCCTCAACTCACCCTCACCACCCCACCACCCCCACCCTCACCCCACCCCACCCTCACCCTCACCCCCATTCCACCCTCAACTCACCCTCACCCTCACCACCAACTCACCCTCACCACCCCATCACCCCCACCCTCACCTCCACCCTCACCCCACACCACCCTCACCCTCACCCCCATTCCACCCTCACCCTCACCCCCATTCCACCCTCATCCTCACCACCAACTCACCCTCACCACCCCATCACCCCCACCCTCACCCTTGTCTGCACCCTCACCCCACATCACCCGCAACCCCACAACCCCCCCACCCACCCCCGTCCACAGTCTAATCATGCATCTTGTCTTGTGTCTTGCAGGACCTGCTGTAGATGGGGCGGGTCCATCCAGTGACCCCGCCCCCAGCCAGTGTCACATTCGGAGCCCCCCAGTGAGCCGAGCAATGACGGCAAGAGCTGGCAGCCTCGACTCGAGACTCAGGATAGCCCAGAGCTTGAGTCTGATGATTTCCTGTCACAGCTGTCTCTAACCACCCTCTGCCATCCCAGAGACACTCACCTCGGTCGGGCACTTTAGTGAAGAGGCTCCTGGGATACTCTCTGATTCGCACCACGCAGCTGATCCGGTAGACCAGGTGGAGGTAGGAACTCCTGTGGGGGCCGATCCCAGGCACTAGCCGCCCTCCAGACGTGTTTAAAGCTTCTGGAACGGACAGTCCCATTGATTGTGGAGATGCAGTCGCAGAGGCTGGGACTACATGAGGGGTTGTTGGAGAGTGTCCAGTACCTGCAGGTGCTGGAGGGGTCCAACCACGTGCAGGATCAGAAGATGGTGTCGACCATGCGTGCCACCCAGGCCAACACTGCAGGGGTGGCGTCCGCGCTGGAGGCTTTGGGGGCAATTGTTTCGGCTACGGATCAGCATATCCAAGGCCTGGGGCATTCTGTGCAGGCACTGGCCGAGGTCCAGGACAGGGTTGATGCCTCACACGCAGCCGTGTGCCAGAACCACCTGGACATCGCAGCGACGCTTCTGAGCATGGCTCAGTTACAGCAGGCCATGGCTGGGAACATCGGCGGCATTGTCCATCGCTGGCCGAGGTGGCGCAGACACGGAGGGTGGTGGCCCAGTCCCAGAGGGAGATGGCGCAGTCAGTGGCAGTCCCCTCCATTATACATACCTGCTGCACTACAGGGTGCCAACCCAGGGCCTGCACTCTGTTGTGTGGCAGGTATGTATAATGGAGGGGATTGCAGGCAAGAGGGCGGCCCGGGGAGAGTGGCAGGGGGGGGGATGGGGTGTCCGTGCCCCGGGCCAGTTTCCCCCTCCCACCCCCAGTCGGTGAACCTGGAGGCGATCAG
This sequence comes from Scyliorhinus torazame, assembly GCF_047496885.1. NCBI lineage: Eukaryota > Metazoa > Chordata > Chondrichthyes > Carcharhiniformes > Scyliorhinidae > Scyliorhinus > Scyliorhinus torazame. The sequence goes on along the minus strand of NC_092720.1, from coordinate 124,642,237 downwards.
AGCGTCCTGTGCGCGTTGGCCGTGGCGCACGTGTTGTGAGGACTCCCGCGCCTGCCTGGGCCCCATGTCCTGCACATCCTCCCCCTCCCCCTCATCCTCCTCGTCAGATGAGGAGTGGCGCTCATCCTCCTCCTCCAGCACGTTACCCCTCTACTGTGTGATGTTGTGGAGGACACAGCAGGTTGCAATGATGCGGGCGACCCTCTCAGCATCATACTGGAGGGCCCCTCGAGAGCGGTCCTGGATTGCATCTTCAAGGTTCTGAAGCATCACTCAATCACGCCCCTGGTCGCTGCATGGGTGTTGTTGTAGCTGGTCTCCGCGTAGGTCGGTGGCCTCCGGGTATATGTCATCAGTCACGACCGCAGTGGGTAACCCCTGTCACCCTGGAGCCAACCCCCCCAGCCGGAGGGGGGTGCAGTGGGGGGGGTGCAGGGACGGCGTCTCGAACCTGTCAGGAATCGTCGAGTGTGCCAGGATGACGAGGTCGTGCACACTGCCCGGGTATTGGGTGCAGACGTGCATGATTCACATCTGATGGTCACATGTCAGCTGCATGTTCATCAAGTCAAACACCTTTCAGTTTGTGTAGAGCGGCCTGTCATCTGCAGGTGCCCGTAGGGGGATGATGGCGAACCCCTCTCCCTGCATTGAAATGGATGTATTGAGCCACCTGGGCATATGGGGCCTCCGTGACATCAGGGATGCACCTGTGCCTGAGGCCTGTGAGAACCCGGACAGGTCCCCACTCGGTGCCTGGAAGGACCCTGTGGCGTAAAGGTTCAGGGCGACCGTCACCTTGACGGCCACTGGGAACAGGGGCGTGATTCTCCGACCCCCCACCGGGTCGGAGAATCACCGGGGGGGGCGGCGTGAATCCCGCCCCGCCGCCCCGACGCTGGCTGCCGGATTTTCCAGTGCCGATTTTTTGCCGGGAGCGGGAATCGCGTCGCGCCGGTGGGGGGCTGTTGGCAGCGGCCCCACCGGCAATTCTCTGCCCCGCGATGGGCTGAGTGGCCGCCCGTTTTCGGCCTGTCCCGCCGGCGTAAATTAGACCAGGTCCTTACCGGCGGGACTTGGCTGTGCGAGCAGCCTGCAGAGTCCTCGGTGGGGCTCTGGCCCAGGGAGGGGGGGGCCCCCATGGTGGCCTGGCCCGCGATCAGGGCCCACCGATCCGCGGGCGGGCGTATGCCGTGGGGGCACTCTTTCTCTCCGTGCCGGCCGATGTAACAGTCCGCCATGGCCGGCGTGGAGAAGAACCCCCCTGCGCATGCGCTGGGATGACGCCAGCACACGCTGGCGCTCCCGCGGATGCGCCAACTCACGCTAGCCGGCGGAGGCCCTTCGCCGCCGGTTGGCATGGCGCCAAGCCTTTCCGCGTCGGCTAGTGCAGCGCCAACCCCGCTGGCACCGGCCTAGCCCCTGAAGGTGCGGAGGATTCCGCACCTTCCGGGCGGCCCGACGCCGGAGTGGTTCACGCCGCTCCTCGGTGCCGGTACGGCCCGACCTGCCTGTTGGCGGAGAATCCCGCCCCAGGTGTTCTCCACCATACCCATGTGGTGATCTGCCAGATATGTCGCATTGTCTCCAGGCTCAGCCGGTGTCTTCAACGATCATTTACCTTGTTACGAATGCTGTGCACATTCAGGTAGAGTGCCCTTAACGTTGCCTTTTTAACACCATTCTGTATTCAACACATACATGAAGCTTTGTTTTGTTCCTCCTGCCTTTTAGTCCCATTACCACTTCCTGTTACCAACTTTACCTCCTCCCAATTTGGGTCACACCTCAAGTTCCCACCTCCCTGATAAGTTAGTTTAAACCTATCCCAACAGCACGAGGAACATAGGAACAGGAGTAAGCCATTCAGCCCCTTGTGCCTGTCTCGCTATTTAATGAGATTATGGCTGACCTATGGCCTAACTCCATATACCTGCCTTTGGCCTAAAACCCTATTGTTTTTGCTGAACAAAACTCTATGCATCCCAGATTTAAAATTAATAACTGTTCCAGCTTCAATTGTTGTTTGTTGGAGAGAGTCCCTATTTTTTAGACAATGCTCCCTAGTTTTAGAATATCCAACAGGTGGAATCTTTATCTATCCTGTCTTTTCCTGTTAATATCTTGAAGATTTTGATTAGATCACACCTTAACCTTCCAAATCAGTGTTTTTCAAACTTTTTTTGCCTGGGACACATTTTTACCAATCAGCCATCCTTCACGACCCACGCCGGCCTGTCTTCACGACCAAAACTTCTTGACCCACCAATCGCTTACCTTTAATGTGACAGATGAGCTGGCTTGGTCCTCACAACCTCATTGCTTTGTCATTCAATGTTACATTTCTGCTAAGGACTTCAGCTGATAATTTAAGTTCCCATTGCACCCATTGAACAAAGATCAAGGGTTTGTCCTCGAACTCAGCATGCTTAGCCTTCAAATGCCTTTAAAGTTCTGAGAATTTTAATCTTTCATTTGCCAGTACTTCCCTGCAGATAACACACATGAGCTTTGCATCCTGATTTGCATTGACACAATTGATAAACCCATACCTGTTTAGCACAGGGCTAAATCGCTGGCTTTGAAAGCAGACCAAGGCAGGCCAGCAGCACGGTTCAATTCCCGTACCAGCCTCCCCGAACAGGCGCCAGAATGTGGCGACTAGGGGCTTTTCACAGTAACTTCATTTGAAGCCTACTCGTGACAATAAGCGACTTTCATTTCATTTCATTTCATACCTCAAGAAATCATCTTTATCCTGCTTTGTTCCTGATTTCAGCTTCTTCTTCATGGGTTAAGCTCACACCAGCACTGCTGGCAGCTACAAAACTGAAGATTCTCTCATGCCCAGAGTACGTGATGTCATTGTATGGGGCGCATGACTTGCTCTCTGCCGCCACTTCTGGTCAGCGCCCTGATGTCAGGAGGAAGCAATCTGCCTCGCTGGGCTCTGGGCCTGCGCACTGCTGAGGAGGCACACTTGCGCGGGACGGCCAGCATTCCGAAAGCTGGTTGCGGCCGGCACAATTGGAAACACCGTGACCAATGGCCCCGGGACCCTCCCGACTTCTGCCTGCGACCCACCCGTTAATCACGACCCTGAGTTTGAAAATGACTGTTCTAAATTCTAACGAAAGCAGGCCTAATTTGAGTAATTTCTCTTTGAAACTTAACCCCTGTAGGCCAGGTATAATTTTTGTAACCCTACGTTGTACTCCCTCCAAGGCCAATATATTCTTCCTAAGGTGTGGCACTCAGAATTCCTCATAGTACTCCAAATCTCCCTGCAGGAATACCAGTGTAAGTGTTGTTAAGATGTAACCCGTCGAACCAGTAGAGGTCCCACCTGCCCCAGAACAGGTCCCAATGCCTCAGAGACCTGATGTCCTCCCTCCTACATCATTTCCCAGCCATGTGTGTAATCAATCACTTTTAGAGCTACACAGAACCAGCTGAGGTCCTTTCACCTTCCTGTGCAAGTGCGTCTAATTCATGTGACACTGCCCAAGTCCTCAGGGATTAGGGGGGGGGGAGGGGGGGCGGGCTGAGCCAATATAGCCCCTATTTTATACAGTGACGTGCTATTAAATGTGCTGGTGATATTTACCGAAACTTTCTGGAGGCAGCCTTCCATGGAGTCAGCCTGGACACAGCTGACTGATGTCCAGTTGCTGCATTTATTCTGTTCTTTCTCACTGGTGGTGCACCAACGCAGTTTATCATCAGCAGATGCAGTGACCTCACCTGTGGAATAGGAACATGTTGACTTTTGTTTCATCACTTTATTGCACATTGTTTTTCAGTCGGATTTTTAACCCATCCTATCCCATAATAAGAACCTTTGACCAGAGAAGCAGGTGCCCAGGGTACTGGAAGAGCATGTACACTCTCCGTGTGCAGAAAAGCTGCTGCTCTGATCACCAAAAACCCTCTGATATTTTTAGATTGTCTCCCCCCTGTTCTCGATTCCTTCATCAGAGGAAATAGTTTCACAGTATCCACCTGAGGTATACAGGCATAACAGATATACATACAATGCCTGCACTGGGTGCACAGATATGTGCAGGGATTGTTCCTATACAGGGGTACACAGATAAAGGTTAAACTGAAAATAAAGACTGGCCCAGAACATCAGTGGTGATGCTGATCACATTGCTGCTGTGTATGACTATAGGCCTCGTGCCTAATGCGCAGCAGGCATTTTGATCCTGGTGGTAGCTGCGATGCACCAATCCAGGCGGAATACCAGTAAGCACAGGAGGAGGAGTGAAGGGAACAGCACAGGGGACACGCCTCTTTCAACACATCAGCTGCCCTATTCAAATTCTTAAATGTTTCAACTGTTTTCAGTGTATGGGCGGGTGTGTGCATGTGGGCAGGTGTGGGTGGGTGAGTGTGGGTGAGTAGGTGAATGTGTGGGTGGGTGGGGGCTTCAGCATGTATGTGGGTGTGTGTGAGCGTGAAGGTGGATGGGTATGTGGTGGTAGATGATCATGTGGTTGGGTGGATGGAGGCTGACTGTGCGAATGAGGGGGTGAGCAAATGGATGATTCGGTGGAGGGCCAGGTTGGTTGGGGGTGTCTGTTGTTGGGTGGGAGGTGAGAGAGGTCAGGGGTCCCTGCTGATATTTTACCTAAAGTGGGAAATGTCCAAGCCATGCGACAAAACCATCCAACAAATTCTGATGGACTTTTTACTATCTGTGGGGAGGATTCCTCCTGTTAGGACACCCTGAGCCCAATGGAGCCCAGCGCCCCCATGTGTTCACAATACCCTCTACCTCTTATGTCACTTCTGTTACGTTCTGGTGCTTGGTCGGATGGAATTAGTGCACTAGAGAACATCTAGTTCGTGACTAGTTTAATGTTTATTGTTAAGCAATAATGTGGGTCAGATAACAATAAGTACACTACTAAAATCTACTAGCTATAAATTACTATTATAAATTATCTAAGAGCTAATACAAATGCGAATATCCACTACAACGACTATCTCCGGACTCCCTGAGGTAACAGTGTCACCTGGTTGTTCTTTACTACCACCTGCTGGTTGAAGGTCGCATCTGTTAATACTTACATGACTGCTTATGCATGTCACAACCTCCACGCCCTCACAAACTCAGTCCATACCTCCCTCGCCAGAGTCTTCCAGACTGGCCCCAGTGGAAGAGTTCAATTTGCTTTCTTACTTGGTTTCATCAGTGATCCTCTTTGGGGACTGGCTGCAGTCCCAGCACAGCCCATCTCTCCCGCTGGCGCTGGTGGGACTCGTGTGCTGCCGGCCGTCTGATTGGCCGGGCATCCCGACCAATCAGAGATGTGATCGGCTGCACTTTTTAGCTGGGGCGCAAGCACAGATTTCATGTATAATTGGAAAAATGAAAGATGCTTTTTGTTAATTATTAACTTATTTATTTGCATATAGGAAGTCACATGGTGTCTGAGCACTAGATAATTCAAAATTAAAACACCTTCCCCATGAATGGACATTTCCCTCTTAGGTAAAGATCTGCAGGTACAAAACTGAGCACTCAATAAAATCAAACTTAATTCTAAAATAACAAAAAATACTCACAAATAATTGCCAAGGCCAAAGCTGGGAACAGCAGCATCATCCTGCCCCACATGTTCTAAGACGGGTGAAAGTGAGGAACAATCTGTCACTAGCAGCTCTGTGTAGGTCCCTGTGTTCTACCTCCCCTTTTAAAGAGCTCTGGATTGGCAATAGAGCAGATGACAACACCAATCTCTGTTGACTGAGTGTTTCACAACAACTTATCAGAACAAACCAAGCTATTGTAATTCAAACAAACCCTTCATTTTGGGAAATAAGAAGGATCGTGCTTTTAAGATATAAAGCTTTATTTTCAAACATGACATCACTTCAATATTGGTAAATGCAGGTACGTTGTGAAACATGTGCATTCAAGAACTGATTTCAAAACTTTTATCTTCCCAACTCTTCCCTAAAACCAGTAACCTTTTATTATCTTACCAATAAATTTGATTGCAGCTTGTCCCGACCTCAGTCCACCCAGAGCACAGGAATCAGAATTAGTCCTGATGTGTTGGGTGTTCTGGATCACATACAGGTCACCAACACTTGAAGTAGTGCAACACTATTTTATTAAAAGGTTAACTATTTAAACATACTTGAACTCATAGAATCATAGAATCATAGACGTTTACAGCATGGAAACAGGCCCTTCGGCCCAACCAGTCCATGCCGCCCAGTTTTTACCATTAAGCTAGTCCCAGTTGCCCGCACTTGGCCCTTAACCCTCTATACCCATCTTACCCATGTAACTATCTAAATGCTTTTTAAAAGACACAATTGTACCTGCCTCTACTACTACCTCTGGCAGCACATTCCAGACACTCACTACCCTCTGAATGAAGAAATTGCCCCTCTGGGCCCTACTGAATCTCTCCCCTCTCACCTTAAACCTATGCCCTCTAGTTTTAGACTCCCCTACCTTTGGGAAAAGATGTTGACTATCTACCTTATCTATGCCCCTCATTATTTTATAGACCTCTATAAGATCACCCCTAAGCCTCCTACGCTCCAGGGAAAAAAGTCCCAGTCTATCCAGCCTCTCCTTAACTCGAACCATCAAGTCCCGGTAACATCCTAGTAAATCTTTTCTGCACTCTTTCTAGTTTAATAATATCCTTTCTATAATAGGGTGACCAGAACTGCACACAGTATTCCAAGTGTGGCCGGACCAATGTCTTGTACAACTTCAACAAGACGTCCCAACTCCTGTATTCAATGTTCTGACCAATGAAACCAAGCATGCCGAATGCCTTCTTCACCACCCTGTCCACCTGCGACTCCACCTTCAAGGAGCTATGAACCTGTACTCCTAGATCTCTTTGTTCTATAACTCTCCCCAACGCCATACCATTAACTGAGTAGGTCCTGGCCTGATTCGATCTGCCAAAATGCATCACCTCACATTTATCTAAATTAAACTCCATCTGCCATTCGTCGGCCCACTGGCCTAATTGATCAAGATCCCGTTGCAATCCTAGATAACCTTCTTCACTATCCACTGTGCCACCAATCTTGGTGTCATCTGCAAACTTACTAACCATGCCTCCTAAATTCTCATCCAAATCATTAATATAAATCACAAATAACAGTGGACCCAGCACCGATCCCTGAGGCACACCACTGGTCACAGGCCTCCAGTTTGAAAAACAACCCTCTACAACCACCCTCTGTCTTCTGTCGTCCAGCCAATTTTGAATCCAATTGGCAACCTCACCCTGGATCCCGTGAGCTTTAACCTTCTGCAACAACCTACCATGCGGTACCTTGTCAAAGGCTTTGCTAAAGTCCATGTAGACAACGTCTACTGCACTGCCCTCATCTACCTTCTTGGTCACCCCCTCAAAAAACACAATCAAATTTGTGAGACATGATTTTCCACGCACAAAGCCATGCTGACTGCCCTGAATCAGTCCTTGCCTCTCTAAATGCTTGTAGATCCTGTCTCTCAGAATACCTTCTAGCAACTTACCTACTACAGACGTTAGGCTCACCGGTCTGTAGTTCCCAGGCTTTTCCCTGCTGCCCTTCTTAAACAAGGGCACAACATTCGCCACTCTCCAATCTTCGGGCACCTCACCTGTGGCTGCCGATGATTCAAATATCTCTGTTAGGGGACCCGCAATTTCCTCCCTAGCCTCCCACAACATCCTGGGATACATTTCATCAGGTCCCGGGGATTTATCTACCTTGATGCGCTTTAAGACCTCCAGCACCTCCTCCTCTGTAATATGCACACTTCTCAAGACACCACTATTTATTTCCCTTAGTTTCCTAACATCCATGCCTTTCTCCACCGTGAATACCGATGAGAAATATTCATTCAGGATCTCACCCAACTCTTGTGGCTCTGCACATAGATGTCCTTGTTGATCCTTAAGAGGCCCTACTCTGTCCCTAGTTACTCTTTTCCCCTTTATGTATCTGTAGAATCTCTTTGGATTCTCCTTTGCATTATTTGCCAAAGCAATTTCATGACCCCTTTTTGCCCTCCTGATTTCCCTCTTAACTCTATTTCGACAATCTCTATACTCTTCAAGGGATCCACTTGATCCCAGTTGTTTATGTACATCATATGCCTCCTTCTTCTTTTTGACCAGAGTCTCAATATCTCGAGTCATCCAGGGTTCCCTACTTCTACCAGCCTTGCCCTTCACTCTAAAGGGAATGTGCTTACCCTGCACCCTGGTTAACACATTTTTAAAAGCCTCCCATTTACCAGCCGTCCCTTTGCCTGCCAACAGTCTCCCCCAATCTACCTCTGAAAGTTCCTGTCTGATACCAAAATTGGCCTTGCCCCAATTAAGAATTTTAACTCTTGGGCCAGACCTATCATTCTCCATAGCTATCTTAAAACTAATGGAGTTATGGTCACTTGTCCCAAAGTGATCCCTCACTAACACTTCTGTCACTTGCCCTTCCTTATTTCCCAAGACGAGGTCAAGTTTTGCCCCCTCTCTCGTCGGTCCATCCACATACTGAATGAGAAATTCCTCCTGAATACACTCAACAAATTTCCCTCCATCCAAGCCCCTAATGCTATGGCTGTCCCAGTCAATGTTGGGAAAGTTAAAGTCCCCTACTATTACCACCCTATTTTTCTTGCAGCTATCTGTAATCTTCTTACATATTTGCTCCTCAATTTCCCGCTGACTATTTGGGGGCCTGTAGTACAGTCCTATCAAGTGGGTAAATACGATACCAGCTTTAACTAAAGACCTTTGCCTTGTCCTAACCAGTTGATGCACGCAGCACATGGTGAATGTCTGTGTTGCAGGCTGTGAGCTCTGTGCTCCTAGCTAGCTGCGACTCGAATGAGCGGGAACTCTGATGTCCCCTGTCTTTATAGTGCGTGTGCTCTCACTGGTGATTGGTTGTGGTGTTGTGTATGTTGATTGGTCCCACTGTGTGTCCATCAGTGTGTGTCGCACCATGATATACTGGTGTATATTATGACGTGTCCCATTGGGTTTGGGAAGGGAATAAAATAGTTGAGGTTCCTATTTCCCTGTGACGCCTGTTGCTTGTCACTTGCAGGCAGGACTGAAGGTCACACAGCTCGGCCCCTTGCCTCGCAGCCCACACTGGATTGTGTGTACTCTTCCGGGGGCAACCTTTGTCCCCGCCCGTCTGCCCCAACCACCACCCTTAACCCATAGCTGAAGGCTATTGCTAATAGGGAATTGGCAGTCATGGTTAAGAGAGCACTTCACACAACCCAAGTGGATCCCCGTGGGTGGGCGGGCCATGAAGCATGTGGCGGTCATTGCCTAACATCCCAATTACACCTTGATGCCTGGATACTGTGCCTGAACACTGCAGAAGGCAACACCACACATGCAAGATCCGAACACCCAGGAGATGGGACACAGTTCCGGGGACATTTCCATGGCCGGAGGGTGGGTGAGCACCACAGGGAGGGGGGGGGGGATGCCTGGAGAGATGGGCAAACAGTTCGATGGTCAGGCAGAAGGAAGTGACAGAGGCGCAATAATGGTTGTGCAAAAAGGTGTTTAATGTGTTTTACAATACCCTACTCCTGATGGTGTCGCCCCCCCCCCCACCAACCCCCAACCTACCAGCCCCCCCCCCCCCCCACCCCGCCTCCCCCCAACCCCCGATGCTCTCAGTGATCTTCGACGTGCCTCGTCTTCCCAGCTTTATGTGCCCATCTGAGGTGAATTCAGCTGCTTACCCCATCCCGTGGCCCTTGATGCCCCTGGCAGTGTCCTCTGGGAGCTCTGGAGCCGGAGGACCCCGGCTCACATGTCAGCAGCACATGCTGCCCTGTCCTGTGTGCCGACCTCAAGAAGCAGCCTCATCTGAGGGGTGGGACTCGGGGGAGCCGGTGGCCACCGTCTTCACTCCATCTTGCCCCAAGTCATTTGCTCAGACCCTGGGGAGTTTCTCACTGGTTTAGCCCACACTTGGGACGTGATTATCCGGAAAGATTTCTCAGTGTAGTAGCGTGCGGGAAATTCCGCGAGCTTCCCAGCGTTCGGCCCAGTGAGGCCAACAGGGCTATTCAACGTTAATTGATCCACTTAACGAGGCCTCACAGACTTCTCACCGCAAATGAATGTCCGCCAACCGATTCGCTGGCACCGTGTTTACCAACCCACTGCTAACAAGGTCGAGCAGCACTTGCTCAGCCAACCCCAGCCAGCTCACAATAATGGCGCACAGGAGAAAAGCATCAGGATTCGGTGATGCAGGTCTGACCAGGCTCCTTGACGTAGTGGAGGCCCGGAGGGATGACCTATTCCATCGAGCGTCCCATAGGGTCAGCCACAGGGCAGCCAGTGTTGCCTGGGGCGAGGTAGCAGCCGCTGTGAGCCTCCGGTGCCTGAAAAATGATCTACGACCTCCCAGGAGAACACCTGAGCAGAGAGCTCGGAGGAAGACACGAACAAGGCGTCACATTAACACTGCAATGCAGTTACTGTGAAAAGCCCCTAGTCGCCACATTCCGATGCCTGTTCGGGTACACTGAGCGAGAATTCAGAATGTTCAAATTACCTAACAGCACTTGTGGGAGGAAACCGGAGTAAACCCAAGCAGACACAGGGATAACGTGCAGCTCCAGTGACCCAAGCGTACATTGAACCTGAGTAGCGACATTGGCCACCAGCTCCCCCGAGTTCCACCCTCTGATGAGGCCGCATCTCACAGCCAGCACACGGGACAGGGCGGCACGGCTGTGCATGTGTCACTGACAGGTGATCTGGGGCCCGAGCCTCCAGGGGATGCCTGCCAGGGGCATCAAAGGCCATGGGACATAGCAAGCAGCTGGCTGCCTCCACCTCAGATGTGCATCCTGGGGTTACACCTAGTCGTCGTGTGAGAGCTAGGAATAATAAAGAGATTGAGGATCACTCAGGGCACCGGGGCAGCGGGTAGGTACGAGATGAGGGGGGGAGAGGGGCAGCACCACCGGGAGAGTGGGGAATTGTTACACACAATAAACATCCTTGTGCACAACCAATATGGTGTCTCTGTCACTTTCTTCTGCAATGGAGCTGACCTCTGAACCCTTGGCCCATCTCTCCAGGCATCTCCCCCTCCCCGTGGCACTCACCCACACCCACACTCCGGCCATAGACATCTCCCACAGCTGTGTCCCATCCCCTGGTTGTGCAGATATTGACTGCTGCGTGTGTGATGTTTCCTCCCTCAGCGTTCAGGCACAGTGCCTAGGCCCCTTATTCAAAGCGAGTCATGTTGAATAGCCATGGATTTGTCAGCACTACGAGTGCAGCTGCTGACCAAAATCAATATCGCTTTACAAATATTTAGAGCCAAGTATCCAAACCTGTTGCGAAAAGGTAGTGGCAAATTCTGAGGCATCTGCCCCATTTCCACCCACCCAGCCAGCCAGCAAACTGGGGGACATTAAGGGAGGCCTCAAGATGGGGGTGGGGACCATCAGCTGCCAGTGTGGGGGCTGGGGGTTGGGGGGGGGGGGGGTGGTGGGTTGCAACCATTGATCTCAGGGCAGTGGTGGCGCAGACTCATTTCATGATCCATTCTCCTTTAGGACCCTCAGAAATAGTCCGGCATTTGCCTTTGCTGAGGAGCTTGGCTCATGGAAGTAACTCAAGCCCACACTGTGTGCAGGTGAATTAGTTTGTGCTCAAAGCATCAATTGGGATCCCACTAACAGCACGGGAGCCTGATTTTCAAATTAAAATGCAACTTGGTGAAAGAGGTGTATGTTTTGAACTCCTGGCTGTAGCCCGGTCGCACAGTGGTTAGCACTGTTGCTTCACAACTTCTGGGTCCCAGGTTCGATTCCCAGCTTGTGTCACTGTCTGTGCGGAGTCTGCACATTCTCCCTGTGTCTGTGTAGGTTTCCACCGGGTGCTCCGGTTTCCTCCCACAAGTCCTGAAAGATGTGCCATCAGGTGAATTGGACATTCTGAATTCTCCCTCTGTGTACCCGAACAGGCGCCGGAATGTGGCGACTAGGGGCTTTTCACAGTAACTTCATTGCAGTGTTAATGTAAGCCTACTTGTGACAATAATGATGATGATTATTATTATAATATAGTCCATTTTTAATTGGTACTGGATCACTTGCTGCAGGGGTTAAGAGGACAGATTCCATTTTGAGACTTTTGCCAGCCCATTCATCGCAGACGAAGGCAGTGCAAAATCTACCTCTCCGGTTTGATACGGAGTGAGAGAAGTGAGGGCAGCGGAGGCTGTATTGGAGTTTACCTTCTGTTGAACTGATGCCAAGATGTAGGCATTTCGACTGGTGAAGGACAAACCCACAGAACTAAAGTAAACAGGCTGTGAATCTTTCACAACTCGTGACCTTGATGGCTACTGACAATGTGTGGTCACATGGCCCTCTTTGAAGGAGGTTATGTTCCAGGACACTGCAAAGGTCAGCAAGGAGCTGCTGCAAACAGATTGAGGCTCACAGGCTCGGTTACTCAGTTATGTCAAGGAAGCTAACCCTGTTTTATGGGTATTGCCACCTTCGAGCTCAAGCTTTGCAGCTTTCCTCTCTGCCCTGTGGAGCAGCATGTGGCTGCGGTGAAGGCAGCTGCTGTTGTTACTGCTCTTGCTTCTGTTGGTGTTGGTGTGGCTCCTGTACCTCTTCAGGAGTTGATATGATGGCTGCGTAAGCGTCCCCTCATGGAGCAGGGCTTCCAAAACGTTGCTTGTGTAAATCAGGGAAATCACCTTCTCGAGACAAATGTTGAGTATGGAAGTCATTCCCATAGCCAGGACTGCAATTCTTCAGTTCCACTGGGTCCATTGAGTCTTCACTGACTATCCAAAAGAGCACTCTATCTAGGCCCATGCCCCGGCCTATCCATGCTTTGAGTGTACCCATCATGGCCAACCCACCTAGCCTGCGCACCTTTGGGCTTTGGGAGGAAACTAGAGCACCCGGTTGTGATATTATCATAAATGTAAGGAACTGTAAAGGTTAATGTAATGTCTAAATCAACCACTAGATGGAGCTAGATGTACAAGAAAAGGCATTGATGCTAAACCTTGTGGGTGAGAGTTTGAGGAGAAAGCTGTAATGATATGTATAATCTAAAGAGCGTAAAGGGTTAACAAATTAATGTTCATGTATCTCAACACTAGATGGCATCACTGAGTAGTCTTAGAAAAGGTGCCATCTCTAAGCATTCTGGGAGAAGGTTAGGAGAAGGTTAAGGAGAAGGATAGCGTGGGGTTGCGATAGAGTATTAGTTGTATTAGAAAGACTGTAGCATATATTTAATACTGTTGTTTTATTAGCTATTACTTAGTAGAGCGTGCAGACCATTTAAAGTAGTGTAAATTGTAGCGCACAAAGACTCACGAGAGACGAATAGAGATGAAGTCGATGAGGCTTTATTAAGCGTGACTTGTTCCCCGCAGTTCAGCAACAGACTGGCCTGCGGGGGAGAACTCCTGGTTCTTATACTCCGCCTTCAGGGCGGAGCTAGAGATCAACAGCCAACCAGGACCCGGGATCTGTCAGCCAATGACATCACGGCTTCACAGTCCCACATGACCCCTAATGCATACTATCACATAAATAAACTAGTTTGTTTTAAATACATAGTTTGATGTTCTTTGTCAACACTAAGACTTTTAGCTATCTTGCAGAACTATACAAGGAACATCACAAAAGCTAGAGGGCAGACTGAAGGAAAGATAGTGTGAGCGAGAGCAGATCATAGTTAATGTACCAGTGTAGAGATTAGAAGTAGATGAGTGTAGATTATAAGTTTATTATCAACTGTGTATTATATAGGAGTAAGTGTCAAATCCAATTAAGTAGTGTTAATAAATTTATAGCTTTGTTCAATTAAAAAGCTATTTGTGGTCTTTGTGAACACTATGCCAACCATCCTTAAAATTAGCAACACAAAGAACACCACACCGTTGTGTTATAACCCCAATGGAGGTCCCGGGACCAAGACCATATGGTTTCCCATGACCTCCCTGAACTTACCCTTTAAGGGGCCGAGGCTTCCCCTAAACAAGGAGAGCCTCAACTCGTATAAAACCCTGACCTGGCGCAGGTCGGGAAGAAGTCTTTTAGGAGAGTGGAGGGGTTTTGGGTTTGTATTGTTATAAACTTTGTTCATTCTTTTCTACTTATCGTCTGCCTGCTGCTTACCGTGCATTCAACACGGAGGAAACCCACTCAGACATTGGGAAAACGTGACACAGTCAGTCACCCAAGAACAGAATCGCTGTGAGGCGACAGGGCTAACCACTGTGCCACCGCGCTACCCCAAAGTATTCTAATTCAGGCTAAAAACTTGAGATTAATTAATTTGAATTGAAATAAGATAAATTCCCTCATGGAAAGTCCAGCAGAAGCAAGTCAGTCAAGGAGCCTATGAATTTACGATAGGGGTTCCATACCTTACAGAACACATCGGATTTAGAGCAAAGAAAGGAAGTCAAAGATTCCATGGGGATACATTCCACAATCAGCCTGTGCCAGTTTTGGATGAAAGGATATTTGTCACTAATCCAAGAGCATAGAATATTTTTACGAGCAGCAAAGGTCAGAATATCATATACCCTATTTTCATTGAATCTACGATTCTCCCGTCCGGGAGACCCAGAATCAGAATACAGGGTGCGATTCTCCAGTAAGATTTCTAAGTGTTGCAGTGAGCGAGAATTGTTATGGGCTTCCCGGCGATTGGCCCAGTGAAGCCGGCAATGCTATTCAACGCTAACTGGTCCACTTAACGAGGCCTCACGGGCTTCTCGCTGCAAATGAAGGCTCGCCAACTGATATCTGGGACCACGTTCGCCAGCGCCTAGCTAAGAAGGTCAAGCAGCATTTAAGGGGGCAGCACGCTAGCACAATGGTTAGCACAGTTGCTTTACAGCACCAGGGTCCCAGGTTCGACTCCCGGCTTGGGTCACTGTCGCTGTGGAGTCTGCACGTTCTCCCTGTGTGTGCGTGGGTTTCCTCCGGGTGCTCCGGTTTCTTCCCACAGTCCAAAGATGTGCAGTTAGGTGGATTGGCCATGATAAATTGCCCTTAGTGTCAAAAAGGTTAGGTGGCGTTACTGGGTTAAGGGAATAGGGTGGAGCTGTGGGCTTAAGTGGGGTGCTTTTTCCCAAAGGCCGGTGCAGACTCGATGGGCCAAATGGCCTTCCTCTGCACTGTAAATTCTATGATTCTATGACTAAGTAGCACTTATTCAGCCAACCCCAGCCAGCTCGCAACAATGGCGCTGAGGAGACCTGCCTCAAGATTCGGGGACTCTGACTTGGGGAGTCTCCAAGACGCAGTGGAGGCCAGGAGGGATGTCCTGTAACCCCGAGGGTCAGGAGGGTGAGCCACAAGGCAGCCAGTGCTGCCTGCGATGAGGTGACGGCAGCAGTGAGCTTGGGTAGTGTGACCAAGAAGACTAGCCTCCAGTGCAGGAAGATCAATGACCTACACAGGGCAGAACAGTAAGTAGACATCAACGTGCCCCCTCCCCCTCGAGACATCTGCCCCCCCCCCAAGGAAACATCCAGCCCCCTCCACCTTTAACCCCCAACCCTTCCTCCACCCCACCCCTTCAACCCCCCAACCTTCCCTTCAAACCCACCTCTCCCACCACTGTGAACCATGCGTGTGGCTAATGATGACCTCTCTGTGTCAAAATAAAAGCAAATTACTGCGGATGCTGGAATCTGAAACCAAAGAGAAAATGTTGGAAAATCTCAGCATGTTTGGCAGCATCTGTAGAGAGTGAAAAGAGCTAAAGTTTTGAGTCCAGATGACACTTTGTCAAAGCTGTGTCTCCTCAGGGAAAGCTCCCTCACAATTGCTGGGAGAGGGCGCAGACTGGCGGTGATGTGTGTTGCTAACTTTTGGTGGCTATAAATATGGCGGTTAATAATGTCGCTCGTTGCATCTTTACTCAATTCGCTCTGTTTTATGACCTTTGCTCTAGAGTCGCCAGGTATCTTTATGATACCACCATGAGGTTCAAGTTCAAGTGCTGATCAATAACTCAATACACCAGTTAGTAAGTTTCAAATCAAAACACATTTATTATACACAGTCAATCACTACTCATGTATAAAACTCTACTTACTAGACAATCTCTAACACTAAAAGGCCTATACTTAGCTTTGGAACTGGCCCACCAGGTCAGGGGAACAAATGGCCTTTCATTCGATTCTGAGTCTGCAGGCTTCAAAGCTGGTATAGATTGGTAGCTGGGAGCGCCTATCTCGTAGCGTGCGTTGACTGGAGACTTACTTGGTTGATGTAGCAGCTAGGCAGGTCACGTTCAAGGGTTGATTCGAGCTGCTGAGTGACCCTGCCAAGAAGGACGAATTGAACTTGGGGACTCTATTTTATAGTCCCCAGGGGCTTCGTGACATTCGGGGTGGACCCTGTACCTGCTTCCAAGTGATTGGACTGAGTTCTGATCACTTGGATCGATTTCTCCAATACTGGAGCTGTTCCCTGATCGCTGGGCAGTCCCTGAGTGTCCGTTGGCCTTCCTTTGTCTAGGCTCCTGCTGGCGCTGAGGTGTCTGGCTTGGCCTTGTTTACCTTAAATGTTTCCAATTGTTACCGGGGATCGCTCATTAATATGTAGATGGTTGTTAGTTTCAGTGCTGTCTGGGTTCCTGCAAGTTTTGATACACAGGAAGCTTTGCACCTGCTTGTTTTCCCTGCATTGGCTGAATTTCCCTGCATTCTTTGCGGATCTCCATTTTAAGTCGGGAAGTGGCCAACCCAGGTGGCTACACGACCTCCTTGTGATCCCTAACGCGAAGCGTGAAGGATCACATAACTGCGTCGTTTTCATTCCCTGACCCAGCGAGCACTCTTCCATGGCCTCTACACTGACCATAACTGTGCACAAAAATTTTAACTGACAAGTCTAAGTGGCGCTATGTCACAACAGGGACATGCACTACAACATTAAAAAAACGGAACCTCAAACTATCTTCCATAAACTACACTCACTTAAACATCCAATCATACTGACTTCCTAACAATACAAAAATAATGGCAGCATTCACATTTTCCTCTGGATTGGCGGTTAAGCACAAGAGTTGGACAATCTTTCATTTGCAAAATGACATCTTTTCATCGGGGCAGCACGGTAGCATTGTGGATAGCACAATTGCTTCACAGCTCCAGGGTTCCAGGTTCGATTCCGGCTTGGGTCACTGTCTGTGCGGAGTCTGCACATCCTCCCAGTGTGTGCGTGGGTTTCCTCCGGGTGCTCCGGTTTCCTCCCACAGTCCAAAGATGTGCAGGTTAGGTGGATTGGCCATGATAAATTGCCCTTAGTGTCCAAAATTGCCCTTAGTGTTGGGTGGGGTTACTGGATTATGGGGATAGGGTGGAGGTGTTAACCTTGGATAGGGTGCTCTTTCCAAGAGCCGGTGCAGACTCGATGGGCCGAATGGCCTCCTTCTGCACTGTAAATTCTATGATCTATGATCTTTCTTTATTTACAAATGATGCAAAACGAATGTCTTTTATTGTGGATCAAAGGTTTCGGGCGCCTGGTGAAAATCAAAAAAAGGGGATCTCATCCTGTGTACCGGGGTGCGAGAGCGATAGGCTCTCCTTCGCCATTTTCTCATGCGGATAGTCTGCACGATGCTGCAGAATATCGCCAATGCTAAAAGGGATTCAATGACATATAAACCTATCACACCATGATGGTGTATTGTTACTTGTCACTGGGCTCTGGGCGCTGTGGGGAAGTGAATCATTGACGGCCGGCGGGTTTGGGGTCAGGGGGTTCGCAATTGCGCGTATTCAAAAACAAATTATAGTGATAACGAAAAACACGTATGATGTCTTCATTGTTCTCTTCTCTTCCTTTTCGTCTCTTCTCTCTTCTTGGAGCTTCTGGAATTCTGTGGATCAAGCACAGTTTCTGTTACTATCTTGTATAATATCTTGTACGTTAGCATGTCTGTCTTTTAGTGCCAATTTCCCTTTATAATTGGTCACCATGTGTGACTCCTTCATTTTTTTTTTAAACCGAATATTTGGACTAGACATCTAAGAGAATACTGCCGTACTGCGAGGCGTCTCGCAGCCTGTGTGATTTACCATCCCAGTGTTTGAGAATGTAAATAGCATACGGAAGCAACCTGAGGGTTGCCAAAACCAAACAAAAGAATTTTGAACATAACGAGCCAAAATGAGGTGCGTATGGGCCGTGGCGGGTAAGATTTGGATGGAATCCCTGGGTCGGATGGTGATCAATGCCGTATGTTCTCTACCCGAGCGTAGCTGACCAGAGGGGGGTCCTCAGGCAGGGCGGAGACCAATGCCGTTTCTCCACTGCCTGAGCAACCGGCAAGAACGGTAAGAATGTGGTCGTCGTGGGGGCTGCCTCTCGAATTAGGAGAGCAACTATGAGTCGGGTTCAGTCGACAGACTAGTTCCTCTGAACTATTGTCTGGGACAACTTGTACCTCTAACAGTTTTCTGTCGACAGACTAGTTCCACTGAACTATTGTCTGGGACAAACTTGGACCTTTAACAAAGAAAATGGAGGGGGAGTTGTGGAATCCTTGTGGAAGGCATGTCCACGTGTACTGCTGACCTTTAAAAGTGAAGGCAAATTTGTACTGACACACTTTTGCCAATGGAATGGACCAGAATCCATTACTGATGTCCAAAACCGTAAACTACTGTGAGTTGAGTCCCTGTTTGAGCATGGTCTCGGGACTTGTGGCTACCGTGGGGGCTGCAGCGGGGGTGACTTTGTTGAGGTCCCGGTAATCGATGGTCAGTCACCATGATCCATCGGGTTTTCTCACTGGCCAAATCGGGGCATTATTAATAGAGGCTACTGATCTCAGTACGCCTTGTTTTAATAACTTTTGAGATTTCTCCCTCTGCCTCTTGGGGAAATCCATATTGCTTCTGGGGTCTAGGGTCAGGTCCTGCTATTTGAACCGAACCAGCCATCCTGCCGCAGTCATGTTTGTGACTTGCAAATGCGGTCCTGTTCTTCTGGAGAACTGCCCTAACCTATTTGTCTGCGCTAATTGTGGTCGGGTCAAACCAAAAATCGCCGACAGCACTAATCTTATCAGCATACTCACCTACTGTGAGCGTTGCGGGGGGCTCTTGCTGACTTTGTCATTTGCCAGACACATTGATTTACTGGGTCAAAGGACAGGTTGTGGGAGTTCATGAAAGCGATGCCCAAAATGTGTTCTGCTGTGTGGGGCAGATCGACCAAAACTATGGGTGTTTTGTTGTAATTTTGCCAATTTGAATGGGTACAGGGGCTGTGATGTGTCCCTGCTCTGAGTGGCCTGTAAAGCCGCTGAGGGTGATAGTGGCTGTATTGGGCCACGTGTCTTTTTGGAACATGGTGGAGGAATTAATTGTGGTGCGGGACCCTCCTGTGTCCCAGAGAAATTCGAGGGGCTATCCCCGTACTTTCGCTGCAACGACTGGTCGGCTGGACCTATCCCAAAGGGTGTTGCAGACCCAACTGGGGGAGCCCGTACACCGTCAGTCAGTTCTGTTCATGTCTGTCTGGTCTGAACGGGTGCTTACACTATGTCTGGGCTTTGTCCTGTTATTATTCAGAGTGCCTGCCTGCTGGGCTCTCTGCGGCTTTCGTGCAAAGTGACCTAATTGTCCACAGTTGTAACACTCCTGTGGTTTATGTGGGGGGCTGTTCATGCCTTCGTTCACCCATGTGGGGTTCTGGTGCGCTTTAACTGCTTGGATATCTGCCTCTGCTTGCTGTTTTTTGGGTTTTCTAATCCCGGGTTTATTGTGGACAGATTGCTCCCAGGTGCGGGACAACCTTTTTAAAAAACACTTT
This sequence comes from Scyliorhinus torazame, assembly GCF_047496885.1. NCBI lineage: Eukaryota > Metazoa > Chordata > Chondrichthyes > Carcharhiniformes > Scyliorhinidae > Scyliorhinus > Scyliorhinus torazame. The sequence continues at coordinate 124,622,379 of NC_092720.1, read as the reverse complement.
TCGTTGTGCGTTTCTTCTGAGGGGGTCATAATTAGTACAAGCTTTTTGTCCTGCCTCTGTGGCATGGGAGATAAGGGTGCGGGTCCATTTAGCCATGTTGCCTGGGGACAAATGGGCACGGTCTAAGTCTCCAAAAACAGCTGTAAAATGGATCCACAGGCGTCCAGCAAATGAGGAAAGGTTGAGGGTGCTAGGCCTTCTCTCATTAGAACGGAGAAGGATGAGGGGCGACTTGATAGAGGTTTATAAGATGATCAGGGGAATAGATAGAGTAGACAGTCAGAGACTTTTTCCCGGGTGGAACAAACCATTACAAGGGGACATAAATTTAAGGTGAAAGGTGGAAGATATAGGAGGGATATCAGAGGTAGGTTCTTTACCCAGAGAGTAGTGGGGGCATGGAATGCACTGCCTGTGGAAGTAGTTGAGTCGGAAACATTAGGGACCTTCAAGCAGCTATTGGATAGGTACATGGATTACGGTTAAATGATATAGTGTAGATTTATTTGTTCTCAAGGGCAGCACGGTAGCATTGTGGATAGCACAATTGCTTCACAGCTCCAGGGTCCCAGGTTCGATTCCGGCTTGGGTCACTGACCGTGCGGAGTCTGCACGTCCTCCCCGTGTCTGCGTGGGTTTCCTCCGGGTGCTCCGGTTTCCTCCCACAATCCAAAGATGTGCAGGTTAGGTGAATTGGCCAATGATGAATTGCCCTTAATGTCCAAATTGCCCTTGGTGTTGGGTGAAGGTGTTGAGTTTGGGTAGGGTGCTCTTTCCAAGAGCCGGTGCAGACTCAAAGGGCCGAATGGCCTCCTTCTGCACTGTAAATTCAATGATAATCTATGATTAATCTGGGACAAAGGTTCGGCACAACATCGTGGGCCGAAGGGCCTGTTCTGTGCTGTATTTTCTATGTTCTATGTTCTATGCTGTGGGGTGTTCTGTTTTCTTCTGCCTGCACTTATTCAGGCCTTCTACTGGGTCACCTCTGTTATAATCGATCGCGTCTAGGATCGCCGTGTGCATCTCTGCAAGGGTGCCTCCTCCTACATTCTGTGGGTCGGGAAGGGCTGCTACAACAGAAGGGTCTAAGCTTAAAACTGTGAGCTTCACTTGCTCACGCTCATCCAGGCTGTACATGGTCACCTGCTGCTTCACTCTAGCAAAGAAGTGGTGGGGGTCTGAGGTGGGGAGGAACGGTGTGATCTTTTCGCACAGCCTCCAACCCCTTGGCCCATCTCTCCAGGCATCTCCCCCTCCCCGTGGCACTCACCCACCCTCTGCCCATGGACATCTCCCCGAAGGTGTGTCCCATCCCCTGAGTGTTCAGATGTTGGCTGCTGCATGTGTGATGTTGCCTCCCGCAGTGTTCAAGCACAATGTCCAGGCATCAAGGTATGATTGAGATGCTAGGCAATGACTTCATCATGCTACATGGCCCACCTACCCACGAGAATTCTTGGGCTGTGTGAAGTGCTCATTAACCACGATTGCCAATCCCCCATTAACGATAGCCTTCAGCCGCACGGCCAAAGGCCTCGGCAGTCAGTGGGGGTTACGGGTGGTCGGTGCGACAGACAGGCAGGAGCAAGGGTTGCCCCAGGAATGGGTACACACTATCCAGGGGTACACATTAATCCAGGCATGGTGAAGCGCACGCGGTTGCCCCCCCTCGGTTTCCCCCTCCCCTGGCAGCCCACCCCTGCGGAAGGTCCCCCTCCCCCGCTGAGCACTGCGGTGGCAAGCCCAGCGCCCGTGGGCTCTTTGCCTGTGAGCAAAGATGGCTACTCACGTCCTCAGCTCCCCCACAGAAGCCCGTCCACCAGGTTCACATTTTTCAAAAGGTGTACTAATCGGCTCCAACGTGACCACTTGTTGGGAGGCCGATGAATGACAGGAGGCTGTTGTATAAGGGGTGGCTCTCATTAATTGTATGGAAATAGGACTTAAGTGGTGATAATTGGTTTCTCCCTGACCACACCTTTACAAAGGTCTATGGACAGTGTATATAATCACTGTCGACTGCCTGGCACTTTAGGCACAATGGGGATATGGTAGGATGAAACCTGTGATGAAGCTCCACAGAATGCAGGATTCTTTGCACCAGGGAAGTGGAGGAGTCAAGGCACAGGGCTGTCTTGTTCAGGAGAAAGGCTGAATTCTTCGGCCATTGGGATTCTCTTTCCTTGCCGGCCACGCGGCCATGCCTGGGGGAGTTTCCCAGCCATTTGGGGTGGCTTCAGTAGGAAATCACATTGACTCGCGGCAGGAGTAGAAAATCCCGCCACCAGCGAATGATGCACCGCCGAGGGACACGCGGCTGGGGGAAACGGAGAATGCAGGCCGAAGTATCTGCAGTAGCGGAGCTCCTTTCAGGGGAGAGGCTTCACAGACCACGTAACCGACCTGGGGCCAAACATGTGCGAGCGCGCGCACCCCAGCCAATAAAGAGTTTGCGCAGGGCCCTGGAAACAGGGCTCCGGGCAGTGTAGATCAGGGAGCTGAAGTGTAAAAACCTGCTGTAGTGCACAAAGACTCACGAGAGACGAATAGAGATGAAGTCGATGAGGCTTTATTAAGCGTGACTTGTTCCCCGCAGTTCAGCAACAGACTGGACTGCGGGGGAGAACTCCTGGTTCTTATACTCTGCCTTCAGGGCGGAGCTAGAGGTCAACAGCCAACCAGGACCCGGGATCTGTCAGCCAATGACATCACGGCTTCACAGTCCCACATGACCCCTAATGCATACTACCACATTCACCCCTTGTTAAAAATGAGCCCGGCGGGGTGGTGCTTCGCATGGTGGTAGGGGTTTACAAGGCTGGTCCTGGGAGGAAAAACTTTTGCATGTCATCACAGTATGTACAGGGTTTTTTTTTGTTTTGAACTATTTACAATATTCGTAAGCGGGAAAAAGGGAAAAAAATTCTCGTTAAAGTCCACAACATTCTAGTGTTACACCGATGCCACAAGTCGGTCGGGCGGTCTGGTCGTCCTTGTCGATCGCCTCAGCCCCGGTGGTGGTGGTGCTTGTTTCAGTGTTGTCGTCTCCGGGAGCTTTACGGTTTCGGCTTCAGCTTCACTTCTCGTCGGACCTGGGAGGAGGACCGATCCTCCCGGGAAGGGGGCGGTCGCGGGGTGCGCCGGTGGCAGGGAGGGGGTGATTGGTGTCGGGGGGTGTGCGTGTTGCCGGCGGGCGCCAGATCTCGCAGGGAGACCGTGTCCTGTCGGCCGTCGGAGTACTCCACGTAGGCGTACTGCGGGTTCGTGTGGAGGAGGTGAACCCTCTCGACCAACGGGTCTGACTTGTGCGCCCGCACATGTTTCCGGAGCAAGATGGGTCCTGGGGCTGCCAGCCAGGTCGGCAGCGACGTTCCAGAGGAGGACTTCCTGGGGAAGACAAGGAGGCGCTCATGAGGCGTTTGGTTAGTAGTGGTACACAGTAGCGACCGGATGGAGTGGAGGGCGTCCGGGAGGACCTCCTGCCACCGTGAAACTGGGAGATCCCTGAACCGTAGGGCCAGTAGGACGGTCTTCCAGACCGTGCCGTTCTCCCTCTCTACTTGCCCGTTCCCCCGGGGGTTGTAGCTGGTCGTCCTGCTCGAGGTTATACCCTTGCTGAGCAGGAACTGGCGCAGCTCGTCACTCATGAAGGAGGACCCCCTGTCGCTATGGACGTATGCGGGGCAACTGAACAGTGTGAATATGGTGTTAAGGGCTTTAATGACTGTGGCCGCTGTCATGTCAGGGCAGGGGATGGCGAAGGGGAAACGTGAGTACTCGTCCACCACGTTCAGGAAGTATGTGTTGCGGTCGGTGGAGGGGAGGGGCCCTTTGAAATCCAGACTGAGGCGTTCAAAGGGACGGGGCCAGGACCCGGGATCTGTCAGCCAATGACATCACGGCTTCACAGTCCCACATGACCCCTAATGCATACTACCACACCTGCTATATAGTGTTCTGTGCCTGTTATCTAACTGCCTTTGTCTTTCATCAATATACCCCTTTGTTAACTACTGGAAGCCTCCAGTGTGTGTCTTGAGTCACCACATTGCCGACGAGGTAAGCTTTTGACTGCAGCCAATAGTCTTTGTCAGTTGGGGGCAGCACGGTGGTGCAGTGTTTAGCGCTGCTGCCTTATGGCGCCGAGTTCCCAGGTTCGATCATGGCCCTGGGTCACTGTCCGTGTGGAGTTTGCACACTCTCCCTGTGTTTGCAAGGGTATCGCCGCCACAACCCAAAGATGTGCAGGGTAGGTGGATTGAACACGCTAAATTGCCCCTTAATTGGGAAATTGAATTGGGTACTCGAAATCGTTTTTAAAAATAGTCTTTGTGAATTGAAGGGAAGGAAGGAACGGTTGAGAGCGTAGTGATGCTCCAGCAAGAGTCGGAATAATTTAAGCTGCGAGTGGAAATGCTTGTCTTTGGGAAACTAAATCGATCTGACCAATTAGTTGAGGCTTGGAATCAGTACATCGAATGGCTCCGTTTCTTCCTTACCGTGAACAAGATCACAAAGTGAGGACAAGCAGAAGGTGGGACTTCTTACAGTTTGTGGGCCCCAAATGTATAATTTGATGAGGAAACTCACATCCCAGTAGGCACCCGACTCGAAGACATTTAACCAGATAGTGAAATTGGTTAAAGAACATTTCAACCCAATGCCATCGATTATCCTTCAATGTTAAAAGTTCAACTCTGCAGTGAGGGACCACGATGAGCCTGTCTCAGGCTTCATAGCCAGCCTTCACCAGCTTGCTGGGCACTATGACTTTGGGACCGTGCTTAGTGATCTGGTGCATGATCAGCCGCGTTTGTGGGATTCATAACCTTGATATCCAGAAGAAGCTTTTGGCGTAGACCACAATTACATTGGAAAAAGCAATTGAGATATCTCAGGCAGTGCAGTGCGGTGAAAACAGGTACAGCTCAAAGTCAGATAAGGTCCTTGCGACAGGATTAGAACTTAAGGAGTGGGAAAGAGTTGGGGTGTCAACCCGAATCCAAGGTGGACGGCTATCGTTGCGGGGTAGACCATCCCCAGGAGGCCTGCCATGGTCGGGAGTTCATGTGTTTCCGATGCAACCGTAGGGGGCATATCTAAGCATGTTGCCGCAAAGCTGGCAATGCAAAAAAAACAACAGCAGCAGTCCACAGCGTCACTAAACATAGTGGAGAAAGCTCTGAAGAAGAGCATGCAAAGCATTGGTTAAAAACAGGCCAATTCAATAAGATGGCTCTGATTGAAATTGCCTTAAGAGTAAATGATAGACCCCTTAAAATGGAAGGCAACAACAAGGCTTTTGTGACCATAATGTGAACAGACCTTCAACTATCTTCAGGCAAAAATGCAGTCTTTAAGCTTGAAGAGTACTACTGCCAAACCTTCGACATATACCAGAGAGATTTTGAAGATCCTCGGAACAGCCAATGCCCCAGTGGCCTACAGAGAGCAGGAGGCCAATCTGTCTATGGTTGTCATGGAAGAACATAGGCCCAGTCAGTTGAGAGACTGGTTATAGAATATGAGGTTCAACTGGCGGGAAATCTTCATAATATCTGACAGCGTCCTCCAAGATGTATTAAGGAGGTATGAAGGTGTCTTCCACAAGGAATTTGGCCATATTAAGGGCGTAGAAGCCAAGATATATGTCAATCCTGATTCAACGCCCAAGTTCTTCAGAGCCAGACCAGTGCATAACGCATTGCATTAGAAGGTTGAAGCAGAGCTAAAGAGATTGGAAGAGGTGGGTGTACATGCATTTCTGTCAACGCAGATTAAAGTGTCAACAAACACGTCCAGAGATGGTCTGGGAGCAGTTCTTCTGCAACTCGAGCATGCTGATTGGATACTGGTCGCATATGCATCAGGATCCACGATGACAACAGAGCAGAGGTACACTCAAATCAAAAACGAATATCTGGGTTTAGTTGTCGACTTCAAGAAATTCCACAACTATGTCTCTGGGCTTCCAACTTTCACAGTTGAGACAGATCATCGTACTTTGGTTAACATCATCAAAATAAATCTCAACCAGATTTCTCCGCGCATTCAGAGGTTGATGATGAAGTTACATCACTATGACTTCAATCTCATCTACACGCCAGGCAAATATTTGTCCTTAGCAGATGCATTATCGAGAGCCCCGATAAAAAGTATCAGTGGTGAAATTGCTGAAGATGTAGATCTGCATGTCAATCTTATTTCCACACGGCTACCAGTATCAGGTACGAAACTACGTGAGATCCAAGAAGAGACCAGGGAGGATAGAACTCTTCAAGAGGCGGCGAGGAACATCAACACTGGCCCAGAGGTCAATGTATGGAGTTCTACAAAAGAAGATCTGAACTCAATTTCATTAATGGAGTGGTGCTTCCTTTGAACACTATAGTCATACCGCAATCTCTTTGCAAGGATGTACTAAAGAGGATACACGAACGACATCTTGGGATTGAAAAATGTGAATGGAGATCTGGTGACTCTATTTACTGGCCAGGTATAAACCAGGATATTGACAGGATGATCAGTTGTTGTGACACATACCAGACGCATTGTTGCAAGCAAACAAGAGAACCTATGTAAATATCTGATTTACCTACGACACTATGGCAGAACGTAGCTATGGATCTCGTTCACCTACGAGGGAAAAATGATTCAATGATCATAGACTATTTTTCAAACTATCCCGAAATGGCTCTACTGTCAAGAATAACGGCAAGCAGTGTAAGACTGCACACCGAGTCAACGTTTGCTAGACACGGAATTCCGCAAGTCGTCATGAGTGGCAACGGTCCTTGTTTTATCTGTAAAGAGTGGCAACACTTTGCAGTCACGCATGATTTCAATCACATCATGTCGAGTCCGTTGTACCCTCAAGCCACCACAAAAGCTGAAAAAGGTGTACATATTGTTGAGCAATTGTTGAAGAAAGCAATCGACAGCCAAACTGATCCATATTTCGCACTACTGAGTTACATAGCGTTACCATTGCCATATGGTAGATCGCCAGCAAAGCTACTCATGAATAGAAGGTTGCGCACCACACTTCCATACTTGGAAAGGAAGGAGGGGAATGCAGTGGTACAGCAGGAAATGCAAAACATTAAAGCAAAACAAAAGCAGTTCTATGATAGAGCATCTCGAACTTTACCACCTCTGAGTAGTGATGACATTGTGAGAGTAGAAGATTCAGGCAATTGGTTGAGAAAAGCCATTGTACTTGAAGAAGTAGCACCTCGTTCCTACAATGTACAGACAGAAGATGGGTTGGTTTTAAGAAGAAATTGTTGCGCACTTTTGAAACCAGAGAAGACTTTCACAAACGTGATGGATGACGAATCTACGTCAGAATCAACGTCAGCTGCAGTGTCAGATAGTTCAGCCGTTTCTGAGCATGAGAATGTCATGGAGAACATTGAATCTACAGGTTCTGAGCAGCAAGGTCAAACTTTGAGAAGATCAACCAAAGGCAGAAGAAAACCTGATCGACTCAATTTGTAGATTTGGACTATTTCTACATACTATGCTTACTGTTCTTGTACACATATATATATTTGTTAACCCAATTTTAAATTAAAAAAAAATTAATAGTGTTAGACTCACAGGCTAATGATATCACATGATAATATACTGATGATTATGTATTAATTTATTCCTTCAAAGGAAAGGGGATGCAGTGATATGGTTGTGTTGTAATTAACCGACTGACCACTAGGAGTCTCACTAGAATATCAGTGAATGTTAGAGTCAGGTGACACCTCAGACTGGCTGGAGGAAGCTGAAGAGAAGTTGCTTTTGCTTGATCTTATTGTTATTCATCTGTTGTTTTGTACATAGTTTACCCACAGTTAATGTTAATACATTGTTTATAGCTTCAGCTACAAGTGTTCTTGTAATCTAAATCAGGCCATCCAACAAGAACATTACAGCGACCTAAACAAACTGAGGGCTAGACTTATGCCCCTCAGTGGTACGAGGTCCTACCCTCAAAACCTACCAGCTAATCTGATTGGTCTGTGACTCTAGCCATGCCAGCAGTAAACTCAGTAGTGGTTGCTATCAGAACAGCAAGTAGGCCCGGGGAAGGAGGCCATGTTGACTGTACCCAGACAGGTAAGGATTTGACACTCTGGGGAGGGCGGGGACACGGTAGAGGGGGGGGGGGGGGGGTTGGATGGCGGTGGTTACAAGGAAGCCTGGGTGTTTGTTTTGGAGGTTAGGCAGGGAACTAGAAAGCGGGTGTCACATCTTGGGAGGGGATGACTGATGTGCAGAGGGCATCCTCTGAATGATGTACCCCTAATTCCTTCCTGCCTTTTCAATTAAGTTACATAAAAAACTGTATTCGCATTCCCACCTGCCTGGGGTATTGTGGCAGTAGAGGTCGATGTGGGCCTTAAGTGGTCAATAGTTGGCCACTTAAGAGCCTCAATAGGCCGGAGCATAGGCAGGCTACTGGGCACCTTATCCACCAACTGCCCTTCTGTATTAAGGACATTGGGTTGGGGGTGGACAGGAAGGCAGTGAGCTAGACACCCGGCCTATTTTTTTATGTGCATCCCGATCCCAAAGTCCAGCCCGTACCATAAAATCAAGCCCATAAAAGACTTAAGGGGCTTATCAGGCTAGATGCTGAGAAAATGTTAACCCGCCTCCACTGACAACACCTTAGTTGTTGCCATTGACCAGAAACCCAACTGGACCAGCATTATAAATAAATGTCTATAAGAACAAGCCAGGTGCTTGGAATTATGTGGTGTGTAACTCATCCCCTGACTCCCCAAAACCTGTCCACTATCTATAAGGCACAAGTCAGGAACATGGTGACAAGGATGTCAGGCAGGCTTTCAGGGAGCTAGGATGGAAGCTCAGAACTAGAACAAACAGAGTTGTTATCTCTGGGTTGTTGCCCGTGCCACGTGATAGTGAGATGAGGAATAGGGAGAGAGAGCATTTAAACACGTGGCTACAGGGATGGTGCAGGCAGGAGGGATTCAGATTTCTGGATAACTGGGGCTCTTTCTGGGGAAGGTGGGACCTCTACAGACAGGATGGTCTACATCTGAACCTGAGGGGCACAAATATCCTGGGGGGGAGATTTGTTAGTGCTCTTTGGGGAGGTTTAAACTAATGCAGCAGGGGCATGGGAACCTGGATTGTAGTTTTAGGGTAAGGGAGAATGAGAGTATAGAGGTCAGGAGCACAGATTTGACGTCGCAGGAGGGGGCCAGTGTTCAGGTAGGTGGTTTGAAGTGTGTCTACTTCAATGCCAGGAGTATACGAAACAAGGTAGGGGAACTGGCAGCATGGGTTGGTACCTGGGACTTCAATGTTGTGGCCATTTCGGAGACATGGATAGAGCAGGGACAGGAATGGATGTTGCAGGTTCCGGGGTTTAGGTGTTTTAGTAAGCTCAGAGAAGGAGGCAAAAGAGGGGGAGGTGTGGCGCTGCTAGTCAAGTGCAGTATTACGGTGGCGGAGAGGATGCTAGATGGGGACTCTTCTTCCGAGGTAGTATGGGCTGAAGTTAGAAACAGGAAAGGAGAGGTCACCCTGTTGGGAGTTTTTTATAGGCCTCCTAATAGTTCTAGGGATGTAGAGGAAAGGATGGCGAAGATGATTCTGGATAAGAGCGAAAGTAACAGGGTAGTTATTATGGGAGGCTTTAACTTTCCAAATATTGACTGGAAAAGATATAGTTCGAGTACAATAGATGGGTCGTTTTTTTGTACAGTGTGTGCAGGAGGGTTTCCTGAAACAATATGTTGACAGGCCAACAAGAGGCGAGGCCACATTGGATTTGGTTTAGGGTAATGAACCAGGCCAGGTGTTGGATTTGGAGGTAGGAGAGCACTTTGGGGACAGTGACCACAATTCGGTGACATTTACGTTAATGACGGAAAGGGATAAGTATACACCGCGGGGCAAGAGTTATAGCTGGGGGAAGGGCAATTATGATGCCATTAGACGTGACTTGGGGGGGGATAAGGTGGAGAAGTAGGCTGCAAGTGTTGGGCACACTGGATAAGTGGGGCTTGTTCAAGGATCAGCTACTGCGTGTTCTTGATAAGTACGTACCGGTCAGGCAGGGAGGAAGGCGTCGAGCGAGGGAACCGTGGTTTACCAAAGAAGTGGAATCTCTTGTTAAGAGGAAGAAGGAGGCCTATGTGAAGATGAGGTGTGAAGTTTCGGTTGGGGCGATGGAGAGTTACAAGGTAGCGAGGAAGGATCTAAAGAGAGAGCTAAGACGAGCAAGGAGGGGACATGAGAAGTATTTGGCAGGAAGGATCAAGGAAAACCCAAAAGCTTTCTATAGGTATGTCAGGAATAAGCGAATGACTAGGGAAAGAGTAGGACCAGTCAAGGACAGGGATGGGAAATTGTGTGTGGAGTCTGAAGAGATAGGCGAGATACTAAATGAATATTTTTCGTCAGTATTCACTCAGGAAAAAGATAATGTTGTGGAGGAGAATGCTGAGCCCCAGGCTAATAGAATAGATGGCATTGAGGTACGTAGGGAAGAGGTGTTGGCAATTCTGGACAGGCTGAAAATAGATAAGTCCCCGGGACCTGATGGGATTTATCCTAGGATTCTCTGGGAGGCCAGGGAAGAGATTGCTGGACCTTTGGCTTTGATTTTTATGTCATCATTGGCTACAGGAATAGTGCCAGAGGACTGGAGGACAGCAAATGTGGTCCCTTTGTTCAAAAAGGGGAGCAGAGACAACATCGGCAACTATAGACCGGTGAGCCTCACGTCTGTAGTGGGTAAAGTCTTGGAGGGGATTATAAGAGACAAGATTTATAATCATCTAGATAGGAATAATATGATCAGGGATAGTCAGCATGGCTTTGTGAAGGGTAGGTCATGCCTCACAAACCTTATTGAGTTCTTTGAGAAGGTGACTGAACAGGTAGATGAGGGTAGAGCAGTTGATGTGGTGTATATGGATTTCAGCAAAGCGTTTGATAAGGTTCCCCACGGTAGGCTATTGCAGAAAATACGGAGGCTGGGGATTGAGGGTGATTTAGAGATGTGGATCAGAAATTGGCTAGCTGAAAGAAGACAGAGGGTGGTGGTTGATGGGAAATGTTCAGAATGGAGTACAGTCACAAGTGGAGTACCACAAGGATCTGTTCTGGGGCCGTTGCTGTTTGTCATTTTTATCAATGACCTAGGGGAAGGCGCAGAAGGGTGGGTGAGTAAATTTGCAGACGATACTAAAGTCGGTGGTGTTGTCGATAGTGTGGAAGGATGTAGCAGGTTACAGAGGGATATAGATAAGCTGCAGAGCTGGGCTGAGAGGTGGCAAATGGAGTTTAATGTAGAGAAGTGTGAGGTGATTCACTTTGGAAGGAATAACAGGAATGCGGAATATTTGGCTAATGGTAAAGTTCTTGAAAGTGTGGATGAGCAGAGGGATCTAGGTGTCCATGTACATAGATCCCTGAAAGTTGCCACCCAGGTTGATAGGGTTGTGAAGAAGGCCTATGGAGTGTTGGCCTTTATTGGTAGAGGGATTGAGTTCCGGAGTCGGGAGGTCATGTTGCAGCTGTACAAAACTCTGGTACGGCCGCATTTGGAGTATTGCGTACAGTTCTGGTCACCGCATTATAGGAAGGACGTGGAGGCTTTGGAGCGGGTGCAGAGGAGATTTACCAGAATGTTGCCTGGTATGGAGGGAAAATCTTATGAGGAAAGGCTGATGGACTTGAGGTTGTTTTCGTTGGAGAGAAGAAGGTTAAGAGGAGACTTAATAGAGGCATACAAAATGATCAGGGGGTTGGATAGGGTGGACAGTGAGAGCCTTCTCCCGCGGATGGAAATGGCTGGCACGAGGGGACATCGCTTTAAACTGAGGGGTAATAGATATAGGACAGAGGTCAGAGGTAGGTTCTTTACGCAAAGAGTAGTGAGGCCGTGGAATGCCCTATCTGCTACAGTAGTGAACTCGCCAACTTTGAGGGCATTTAAAAGTTTATTGGATAAACATATGGATGATAATGGCATAGTGTAGGTTAGATGGCTTTTGTTTCGGTGCAACATCGTGGGCCGAAGGGCCTGTACTGCGCTGTATTGTTCGATGTTCTATGTTCTATGGTGGAATACTCTCCACTTTACTGGATGAGTGCAGCTCCAACAACACTCAGGGAGATCAATATAATCCCAAATGAAACAGCCCACTTGACCATCCACCAATTTAATCATTCGCTGCCTTTACCCCCGACACACAACGTTGGCAGTGTGTATCGTCTACACAACCCCTGTTATCTAGCAGAGGAGGATAGTAGGCTCATAGGAAGACCACTACCTGCAAATCCTCCTCCAAGACACATGACATATTAACTTGGACTGCGACTGTTCCTTCACTATCATTGGATCAAAATCCTGGGACTTCATTTGGAACAGCACTGAAGGTGTACCTGCTCCATATGGACTCCAGTGAATCAAGATGGTGGCTCACCAACACATTCCCAAGGGCAATTTGGGTTGGGCAATAAAGTCTGGCCTTGCCAGGATGCCCACATCCCATGCAATAATAAAAACTGACATTTGAGAAGTATTATCCCTTCAGAGCTTTCTGTTCAGGTGGCTGGGTCTGTTCAGAGTTGTGGTTATTTCTATTCAGGATTGTTGGGACTATTCAGGGGTGGAGGGTGATTCTGTTCTGAGGGGGATGGATCTGATTGGGAGTGGAGTGAGAGCAGAGGGATTTCTGATGGTTTTCAGCTTGAGAGACTGGGCAGGAATACATTTGCTCCTCTTGGCCCATAAGCTGGGCTGGGAAAATAGCTTACCTGAGGATCTGGCCATATTCACCTTCCTTGGCTGCCAGGTTTCCCAAGCTTACAGCCATAGATTTATACCACAGCTAAAATTTGAACTCCACAGCTTCATTGAAATATTTAAATTTGGGACCCTCCTCTGGAGAAGACGGAAGTGATGAAAAAGATGAAAATCGCTTATTGTCACAAGTAGGCTTCAAATTAAGTTACTGTGAAAAGCCCCTAGTTGCCACATTTCGGCGCCTGTTCGGGGAGGCTGTTACGGCAAGTCACTCGTTCCACAGCACACCTCCCTTATTCTAAAAGTGACCACATCAGGAGCAATTGTCCCATTATTGAATTTATAATCTTCTCGACCTCATTCTGACAGATTAAAACTCCCCCGGTGTCCCGAGCCACATTGTTCAGTCTTTCTCTCTTCATCACTGTAAACAAACTTTTCAAAAATGACATATTTACAAATCCACTAGCACTAACACAGAAGGCTAAATATTGATGACTGACTAATTGAATAAACAAGTATTAATGTTCTGTTCACTCAAGAGCTATACATGTTTGTGAAATGGAGGCTAAGTGTAGAATATGTATATGCCACACGAACACAATATATGAGTGATTTCCCAATGTGTGTTTTGCTGGTTCTTTATTGAAGCAGTTAAAAGGTACAGGAATGTGACTGGGTTTAAACACAAATAGCTTTCACCCAGAGGGGGTTTCATGCTGTCTGTTTGAGCTGGATTTGAACACCGAGTTTCACACTGAATATGAATCAACTGTGTCTATTTCTATCTGGTGTTACTGTCTCTGCATTATCACTTTCCCACATTTACGCAATAAGTGGATTGAAATTCATGCCTGTTGGTAGTAGAGTAAGAAGTCTTACAACACTAGGTTAAAGTCCAACAGGGTTGTTTCAAACTACATACAAACAATACAGGTAGAAATAGAGATACATCATTGAACGGAGGCTGATCGTCGCCCATAGAGAATGAAGAATGATTGTCCCGAGCGGCAATGGGAATCGTTGGGTGGTCAATGGAGGAATCGAGTCCGACTCATTACTGGGCCTGGCAGCGCCCGAGACGATAGATTTCGGGGAAATCTGTAATGAAAGGGGATTTCAATGAAGCGGCAATAATTGGACATTTCTGGTGTTCCTGCTTTTGTGAATCATCAGTCTGTGATTTCCACCCATTCATTATTATGGAGGGAGATCCAGAGGTTGACAACTGCTGAGGAAAACACAGCTGATGTATAATTTCAGGGACTTCTACCATCTATTTCCCACCATGATTAGGAAGATGGAAACATACATTCCATAAGTCACACTGACAGGAAGGGGAGTGGAGATCGGGAATTCTCCACCTGTTTGTCCCAGGGGTACACTGAAAATTTCAGAACTAAATTTGTGATACAGTATCCATTGGACTACTCACTCACTGGGCGCGATTCAACGGCCTCGTCGCACCTGACTTGGTGTCAGGATGAGGTTGTTGAATCTCGTGAGAGGCCTGGAACGAGATTCACGCTGCTCGAAATGTCTCGGAAGATTCAACAGAATCTCATGGCGCCTTGCGATCTGGATCTTGCTAGGCAGGATCCAGTTGCACATATTTAACTGAGCAGTTTACTGGTGCCCGGGATTCACAGGCCTTGCCAGCGGGCTATCAAGCGCCGTTTGTTACTGGTTCACAAAGACGTAAACCGGTCGTGATGGCACCTCCGGAGGTCTTGCTGGGAACATTGGGTGGTGCAGTGGGTCAGACACTTTCATGTGAGAGTGCCTTTAAGAAATGGATGTTTAAGCAATGTACCTTTAAGAAATGCAGTGATGTCAGAGTGTGGGTGGAGCTGGGTTTTAAATCAGCCATTTTCAAGATTTTAGTTTCAGTTTTGCTGAGAGCAGCTGAAAAGTGCCTGGCTGGTTTGCTGAGAGCTGCTTGGAAGGAGAAAGCCAGTTTGAGGAGAAAGCTGGGAGTGTGTTCTGCAAAGAGCTGCAAGAAGAAAACACAGAACTGGTCTGTGGATGTCTGCAAATCCAAAGACTATAAATATATTGAATGTAACCTCATGTCTGTTGTTAAAGGTGAAGTCTTTTGGATGTTTAAAGGAACATTTTGTGGGATTATTTAGTGCTGTATTAGTTTCGGGGTTATCGTTGAAGTAAGGGGTGTTAAGTGATCCAATGTTTATTTAAAAGGTTAAGTTGAGTTCATGGAATAAACATTGTTTTGTGTTAAAAACCACGTGTCCATAATTGTAATACCACACCTGGGGAACAAGCCGTGTGCTTCAAAAGCAGCAATCCATCAAAGGGGGAGGTTGGTTGAACTCCATGATACATTTTGGGGTTCTGAAAACACCTCGCCCATAACACACTGTCCTTTCACACTCTGGGAGTGGATGGGACAGTGGGTCAGACACTGTCCTTTCACACTCTGGGACTGGGTGGGACAGTGGGTCAGACACTGTCCTTTCACACTCTGGGAGTGGATGGGACAGTGGGTCAGACACTGTCCTTTCACACTCTGGGACTGGGTGGGACAGTGGGTCAGACACTGTCCTTTCACACTCTGGGACTGGGTGGGACAGTGGGTCAGACACTGTCCTTTCACACTCTGGGACTGGGTGGGACAGTGGGTCAGACACTGTCCTTTCACACTCTGGGACTGGGTGGGACAGTGGGTCAGACACTGTCCTTTCACACTCTGGGACTGGGTGGGACAGTGGGTCAGACACTGTCCTTTCACACTCTGGGACTGGGTGGGACAGTGGGTCAGACACTGTCCTTTCACACTCTGGGACTGGGTGGGACAGTGGGTCAGACACTGTCCTTTCACACTCTGGGATTGGGTGGGACAGTGGGTCAGACACTGTCCTTTCACACTCTGGGACTGGGTGCGACACTGGGTCAGACACTGTCCTTTCACACTCTGGGACTGGGTGGGACAGTGGATCAGACACTGTCCTTTCACACTCTGGGACTGGGTGCGACACTGGGTCAGACACTGTCCTTTCACACTCTGGGACTGGGTGGGACAGTGGGTCAGACACTGTCCTTTCACACTCTGGGACTGGGTGGGACAGTGGGTCAGACACTGTCCTTTCACACTCTGGTACTGGGTGGGACAGTGGGTCAGACACTGTCCTTTCACACTCTGGTACTGGGTGGGACAGTGGGTCAGAAACTGTCCTTGCACACTCTTGGATTGGGTGGGTGATGTACCTTCAATAACGACAGAAGATGAGTTGAGAGTGAAACTGTGGCTTTAATTAGCTTAAAGATACCTACTGGCAGCCGGCCCCAGACTGAAGGCAAGGCCGGAGGTTGGCCACCTTTATACCTGAGCCCGAGGGGAGGGGCCACAAGCGGAGCCAGCAGGGGCAAGCCCAGGCATGTTACACACAGCAGGTATAATACAATACAATGGTTTACCACATTCACCCCTTGTTAAAAAGGAATCCGGCGGGGGTGAAGTGCACGGGTTGAATTATATACCGAGTCTGTCGGGGGCTTTGACTTTCCGCTGTGACTGCCGCAGTCCCGGCTGTGCTGTGGATACTGGTGTCAGATGAAGTGTTGAGGCCAGCGTGTCCAGGAGCGTGTCGTCTTCTGCGTCACCAAGTAGATGAGTGCCTGGCGACGGACCCTGAGGCTCTGGCGTGCCATGCACTGGGACTAGCGGAGTATGCAGTGGCCCTGGTGCACAATGGGTAGCAATGGAGGGAGAAGGTGTAAGGTCGGGGATAGTGGTGATGGTCGCTGGGGAACCTGCAGGTGCCAAATCCCAAAGGGAGACTGTGTCCTCCCGCTCATCATGGTGTGCCACGTAGGCATATTGGGGGTTAGCATGGAGGAGACGGATCCTTTCAACCAGGGGATCCAACTTATGACTCCTCGCATGCTTCTGGAGGAAGACGGGCCCTGGGACCGTCAGCCAAGATGGGAACAAGACCCCTGAGGTGGACTTCCTGGGGAAGACAACCTTTCTCTCATGAGGGGTCACATTGGTGGCGGTAGACAGGAGCGACCGGATGGAGTGGAGTGTATCGGGAAGGACCTCCTGCTAGTGGGAGACAGGGAGACCTCTGGACCGTAGGGCAAGAAGGACGGCCTTCCAGACCGTCGCGTTCTCCCTCTCCACCTGTCCGTTCCCCCGGGGGTTGTAGCTGGTAGTCCTGCTTGATGCGATGCCCTTGGTAAGCAGGTACTGACGCAGCTCATCACTCATGAAGGAGGAACCCCGATCACTATGGATGGAGTTGGGGCAGTGCAGGGCCTTGAAGACTGTGGCAGAGGTCATATCAGGGCATGGGATGGCGAAAGGGAAACATGAGTACTCATCAATGATGTTGAGGAAGTACACGTTACGGTCAGTGGATGGGAGGGGCTCTTTGAAATCGACGCTGAGGCGCTCGATAGAAGTGTGGTTTGCACTCCGCGCAGGCCTGGCAGTCCCTGGTCATGGTCCTGACCTCCTCGATGGAGTAAGGCAGGTTGCGAGCATTAATAAAGTGGAAAAACCGGGTGACCCCCGGGTGACAGAGGTCATTGTTGACGGCCCGGAGTCGGTCTACTTGTGCGCTGGCACATGTACCGCGGGATAGGGCATCTGGGGGCTCATTGAGCTTCCCAGGTCGATTCAAGATACCATAATTATAGGTGGAGAGTTTGATCCTCCACCTTAGGATTTTGTCATTCTTGATCTTGCCCCGCTGTGTGTCATTGAACATGAAGGCGACCGACCGTTGGTCAGTGAGGAGAGTGAATCGCCTGCTGGCCAGGTAATGCCTCCAATGTCGCACAGCTTCCACAATGGCTTGGGCTTCCTTTTTGACAGAGGAGTAACGAATTTCGGAGCTCTGGAGGGTATGGGACAAGAAAGCCCCGGGCCTACCGCCTGGTTGAGGGTAGCGGCCAGGGCAATGTCGGATGCATCGCTCGCCACCTGGAACGGGATGGACTCGTCTACTGCGTGCATTGCGGCCTTGGCAATATCTGTTTTGATGCGGTTGAAGGCCAGGCGGGCCTCAGCTGTCAGGGGAAAAAGGGTGGATTTAATGAGTGGGCGGGCCTTGTCCGCATAATTGGGGACCCACTCGGCATAGTCGGAAAAGAACCCCAGGCATCTCTTCAGGGCCTTGAGGCAGTGGGGAAGGGGAAGTTCCAGAAGGGGGCGCATGCGGTTGGGGTCGGGCCCTAGGACTCCATTTTCCACAACGTAGCCAAGGATGGCTAGACGAGTTGTGCGGAAAACGCATTTCTCCTTATTGTACGTGAGGTTAAGTAGCTTGGCTGTGTGGAGGAATTTTTTGAGGTTAGCGTCATGGTCCTGGTCCATGGTCATGGCCGCAGATGGTGACATTATCCAGATACGGGAACGTGGCCCGCAGCTCGTACTGGGCGACCATTCGGTCCATCTCCCGTTGGAAGACCGAGACCCCATTGGTGACGCCGAAGGGGACCCTGAGGAAGTGATAGAGGCGGCCATCTGCCTCGAAGGCAGTGTATTGGTGGTCCTCCGGGCAGATAGGGAGCTGGTGGTATGCGGACTTCAGATCAATGTTGGAAAAGACTCGATACTGCGCAATCTGATTGACCATGTCAGATATGCGGGGGAGGGGGTACGCATCGAGCTGCGTGTACCGGTCGATAGTCTGACTGTAGTCGATGAACAACCGATGCTTCTCCCAGTCTTGATGACCACCACTTGGGCTCTCCAGGGGCTTGTACTGGCCTCTATGATCCCTTCCCGCAGGAGTCGCTGGACCTCCAACCTGATAAAGGCCGTGTCCCGAGCACTGTATCATCTGCTCCTAGTGGCGACGGGCTTACAGTCCGGGGTGAGGTTAGCGAAGAGCGGGGGTGGGGCGACCTTAAGGGTTGAGAGGCTACAGATGGTGAGGGGGGTAGGGGTCCATTGAACTCCAAGGTAACACTTCTGAGATGGCACTGGAAATCGAGCCCCAGTAGCACGGCAGTGCAGAGTTGTGGGAGGACGTAGAGTTTGAAGTGTTTGTACTCAACGCCCCATACTGTAAGGGTTGCAACTCAGTACCCATGGACTTCCACGGTATGCGATTCGGAAGCCAGGGAGATTTTCTGGGTCGCGGGTAAGATTGGGAGGGAACAGCGTTGTACCGTATCTGAATGAACGAAACTCTCTGTGCTCCCGGAGTCGAAAAGGCAGGGTGTCCCGTGGCTGTTGATCCGGACGGCCATCATGGAGTTGGCGAGGTGATGCGGTCGAGACTGGTTGAGAGTGATGGAGGCGAGTTGCGGAAGGTGGGCGGGCTGATTGATGGTAGCGGAGGCCAGCTTACGATCGGGTGAGCAGGGGTTCTGGGAAGCGGCGGGGTGATTTAAAGATGGCGGCCCCCAGGGGTTGCACGTGGCGAGTGGCGGTGAAGATGGTGGCCACCACGGGCTACACGCAGCGCTGCTGGGTTTAAAAACAGGACGGGCCTGGCAGACTTTAGCGAAATGGCCCTTCTTTCCGCACCCGTTGCAGGTCGCACTCCTCGCTGGGCAGCGATGTCTGGGGTGCTTACCCTGGCCACAGAAGTAGCACTTTGGGGCTGTGGAATTGTTGGGTTGCTGTGTTGCACAGGCTTGCAGTGCCCCCGGGTCGGGTGATGGCGGCACCCATGACGTCCACGAGGGTGCCGCGTGGTCGGAGGTGTAGGCACCATGTTGTGGAAGGCCACTTCTAACGAGTCCGAAAGCTGTCCTGTATCTTGGAGGTCGAGTGTACCCCTTTCTAGTAGGCGCTGGCGGGTGTAATTTGATTTTATGCCTGCGACATAGGCATCCCGAATCAACAATTCTGTGTGCTCGACAACCGATACCGCTTTACAATTGCAGTTCCGGCCGAGTAATGCGCTCAGAAATTCAGCTTGCAATTCTCCGGGACGCTGTCGCCTCATGGCAAGGAGATGCCTAGTGTGCACCTCATTGACTTTCCTGACATACTGTCCTTTCAATACCATTATCGCATCCGTGTACAAGGCAGCATCCCTGATAATAAGGTACACTTGCGGGCTCACCCGGGAGTTGAGAATTCGCAGCTTGTGGGTCTTGGCAACAGCGATGGCGGAGGATTCGATGTAGGATTCGAAGCAGCGTAGCCAGTGTTTGAACATGATAGTGGCGTCGGCTGCTTGGGGGTCCAGCTCCAGGTGATCGGGTTTGAGTGAATGGTCCATCTTCAAACTTTAAGCTAATTACATTGATATACCATCAATAATGACAGAAGATGAGTTGAGAGTGAAACTGTGGCTTTAATTAGCTTAAAGATACCTGCTGGCAGCCGGCCCCAGACTCAAGGCAGGGCCGGAGGTTGGCCACCTTTATCCCTGAGCCCGAGGGGAGGAGCCACAGGCGGAGCCAGCAGGGGCAAGCCCAGGCATGTTACATATAGCAGGTATAATACAATACAGTGGTTTACCACAGTGGGTTGGAACTGTCCTTTCACACTCTGGGACTGGATGTGGCAGTGGGTCAGGAATTGTCCTTCTTTCTTTAAAATCCAGCTGCACCCTGACCTCTGGCATCTATGTGCTGTGATTATGCCTCTGAAACACCTCTGAATATTTTTTCTGTCGGTGCTGAATAATTACAAACCTATTTCCCTCTATAAGGTCCCTTTGATTCACCTCCTTCAGAGGCTAAATATACTTAGTTTCATAAAAACATCGGACTTAAGGCTGAATGGCCTACTCTCGGTCCTTTGAGCCTGCTTCGCCATTCAGTAAGATCATGGTTGATCTGGTTGTAATCAACTCCACTTTGCCCCTATTTCCCCTCCCCATAACCCTTGACACCCTTGTCTACCAACAATCTGATAAGTCAGTCTCATAAGTGGAACAGCCGCAAGAAGCTGCCGCTTAAATTCTGCACAGTCCTTTGTTGTTTTAGTTTCATTTACCGGGAGGTTCACAGGTGTAGAGGCCTTCCATTGCTGTGACGTATCCTTCACCCAGTAATTGTGTGAAATCTGCGGTGGGCACTTCAATCAGACTTTGAGTCGAATCTGAAAACAAGAGCCGCCTGCCATGAAACCTGGTTGAGTCGAACAATGCAAACTCATCCTCTTCAGATCCACCACGGCCGTGTTTGACCTGCATTAGGGAACAAGTGATTTCTGTTGATGAAAGAAAACATACTCCCGTGGTCTGCACATATACGTCTTCTATCATCGGGACATGGCGAGACAGTGTTGGGCATCGATACCGTACTCAGTTAGCCTAGAGGAGGGCTGGGCACTCTTTCTTGGCTGGGGGCATGTCCTAAATTGTACGGAAATTGTATGGTGGGCCATGTGCCCCACGGAACATCATGGGCGAGATTCTCCGTCCCACCAGCCCCATTTTCCGGAACGGGGCACCCGCGCCGGTGGCTGGATTCTCGGCCCCGGCAGCTGTCCAATGGGGCTTCCCATTGTGGCCATCCCACGCCGTCGGGAAACCCGCGGGCGTGGGTGCGCTGCCGGCAAAGCGGAGGATCCCGCCGACAGAGAATCCCGCAGCTTAAAGGAGACGCTACCAATTGCATCTGTAATCTTTCTAAAGCTGTTGGGGACCACATTCCAATTTTCAATTTCCTCACGGTACAGAACCCTAAAACCACACACTCTTCATTTTCTATCAAGTTCATCATCTGTAATCTATCTAACTTTAGCTGCACCTCTGGCAGGAACAGAAAATGCTTTTTCAACCGGGATGCCCATCTCAAAATGGTAAATAAATCTTTGATGGTTCCCAAAGCATCTGCATAGCCACATGGCAGCAAAAACAGTATTTGTTGTTCTGATCAAATGCAGTTTATGGGTCAGATTTCACTGGATGCTCCATTCTCTGCCCTCTGAAAGGCCTGAGCACCCAAAGCTCAGCTGACCCACAACAATATTATGTTGAGAACAGCGCCAATTGAATCAGAGAGGAACTTCAACACACGCCTGGGAGGAAATCATAGAATCATAGAATTTACAGAGCAGAAGGAGGCCATTCGGCCCATCAAGTCTGCACCAGCTCTTGGAAAGAGCACCCTACCCAAGGTTAACACCTCCCCCTATCCCCATAACCCAGTAACCCCATCCAACACTAAGGGCAATTTTGGACACTAAGGGCAATTTATCATGGCCAATCCACCTAACATGCACATCTTTGGACTGTGGGAGGAAACCGGAGCACCCGGAGGAAACCCACGCACACACGGGGAGAACGTGCAGACTCCACACAGACAGTGACCCAAGCCGGAATCGAACCTGGGACCCTGGAGCTGTGAAGCAATTGTGCTATCCACAATGCTACCGTGCTGCCCGTAATCACTGCCCTAAAGATCAGCTGGCCAATCTGATTAGCCGGTAGCTCTGTGAGCCCTGCAGTGCCAGGTTTGAGGGTTGACCATGACTGAGATTAGAGGCAGTCCCCAAGGAAGAACACTCATGGCGCCTGGACTTAAAGGCAAGTCTGGGACTTTGGAGAGGTCTGGCTGGCAGATCCCAGCAAAGGAGAGGAGACGAGCAGGGGATGGGTTTGAGGGACCAGGGACTGAGGGTTAAATGAGCTGTATGATCTTTGAGGGCTTTCCATTGCCCCCAAAGGAGATACCCCATTTCCTATCTGATTGATGGGCTACCCATCTTGCCTCCACCTTCCCCTGTCATGGCCTAAATAGGCCTAAGGGCAGGTGGTCTGTACAATTCCTTTCCCACCCACCGTAATATGGCAGAGAGGTCGGGGTGGGCGAGAAGTGGTAAGGCCTTCCAATGTCGACTGGGGGCCCAGAAAATCCAGCCCCATGGGTACTTAAAGCAATGATCCAGAATTAAATGGAGAAGAGATTGAATGACCTTTGAATCTTTGGGTTCACACCTATTGTCTTGCAGCCCCAATCCATACCCAAGAGCTTCTCACTGATTCCAGTTCTGGTCTGCCCTGTGCTAGCACAACCGTTGTGGACATATAGTTTGATATAAACTTTCAGTCGGCAGGCAAAGCAGTCCTCCAGCACAGCCTCCCTGGGAAATATTCCAAGCCGGTATCCCCGACTGCCACTTGCACTCCACACTGTTTCCATCTTCGTAAAACTCAGGAAGGGGTGTCTGTACCCATCCTTGGACTTTCTTTCTGCCCGTCCAACACGATTTGTTCCCGGATTAAATTCACGTGGGAACATTGACATCTGAGGGGAGCAGCATTCTAAATTTGTCTGCATTCTAAAGTTGCTGTTGATGGATTAAGAGAGCTGCAAAATCAGTTTCCAAGAGGCGATGGAAAGACTTTTTCTGGGTTTCTGGGCTGGAAATAGAGGATCTCCCAGTCCCTGAACCTTGATGGATTCCAGAAGATGTCGCACAAAGGCTCAGTTGCAAGGAAAGGCTTTTATGGGCTCCTCAGGAAATGGCCACCACTCCCATTGCTGAACCTACCTGAAAAACAAATCTTCCAGTGGTTCTTTGACCCTGTGGCACAGTTGTGGCACAGATGAAAAGTTCCTCCCAGCCATAGTTTCCTACCCCTTACCGAGAGGAACCCAGAAGATACACCTCTCCCACACTTTGTTGGCCGGAATTGGATCTTTCTCCAGTTTTCAAACTTGTCTGCTTCTGAGGCTGGAGAATGGAAATGGGTGTCATACTTAAATAAACCGCAATGCAATATTATTCAGGGTTAAGAATGAGGTAATTATTTTCTCCACCAGATGAGAGATATACCCGGTCCGAGTATAGCAATGGTAGGCCTCCCTCGGCACTGCCTCAAACTTTCTCGAGGGAGGTGCAGCACAGCTGGTTAACCTCCCTCCACGCCCTCCCAGGTTAAGGGACAGTAGTTACAGAGTAAAGCATCCTCTAAAACTCTTCCACCAAACACCACATCAACCTGAAACACTTGTAATGAGAATGACACTGATTGCAGTCGACCACTGAACACTCAGAATGTGCACATGCAGACCCCCCCCACCCACAAAAAATGTCACTGGGTGCAGGTAAACCCCAAATACTCACTTGTTGCTCTTTTAAAAACTGAATCACTTGATCTCTCTTCTCTGGACGGGACGCAACAGTTCGAGCTGGTACTTGCGCCAAGTGACACGTCTTATAGTCTGTCACTGGGGCCTGAGTTCCATTTACACACAGTAGCCTGAAATCTCTGGACCTGAGACCTGCCGCCCATTTCTCCTGTGAATTACCTTGGAGGAGAAACATTGATTGATTTAATGTACAGAGCAGTGGCTCACCTGCATTGCATGTTAATCCACATGACATGATTCTGTCACATCACAGTTTGATTCTCTTCTTCATGTCACATGAAACAGAACAACTCTGGAAAGAGACCCCATGTTTGTGCTAAATCCCCAACAAAAAGGCTTCAGAATGGGTAGGTATAAAATAAGAAACATTCCCAAGTTATTGTTCACCTTTGAGAGTAAATCGAAGCAGGAGTGAGTTTGAGGCTGAATAAAACACGAGGGGCTGGATTCTCTGCCCCGTCGCCGAAAGCGATTTCGGCTTCGGGGTGTAGAGAATCCAGTTTCCCGCCTGAAACCGGGGCCGGCGCCGATTCAGCGATTCTCCGCCACCCGAAAAGCGGCGTGCTCAGGTAGTAGGCCGCGCTGATTATCTACCACCTGAGGCCATTTCCCGAGGCCCGCCCGCTATTCTCTGCCTCCGAACAGCCGAATTCCCGATGGCGTGGCCCACTCATGGTCCTGACGTTTGGCATTCTCGCGAGGCTGTTGCGGACTCAGTCCACGGCCGCCACAGTCGGGGGCGGGCCGATCGGAGGGCAGGTGGGGGCTCATTCGGGACTGGGTTATTTTTGAGCGGGCTGTCCGGGTCGGGCGTGCGGCCGATCGGGGGCACTATTTCCGCGGTCCAGCTCCGCGGTCTGAGTCCGGCATGGAGCACGGCCCGGCCGGTGGAGGCCCATGCGCATGCGCGGCCTCTGACCCGGAAGTGCGGGGGGCCGTATCAGCAGCTGGAGCTGCGAGCTCCACGACAGCTGCCTGCTGGTCTCCTGCAAGGCTGTGAATCTGTGGCCTTTTGACTCCAATTTTTCTGGCGTAAAAGACCACAGTTTTCACGACGGCGTGGGGACATAGTCCCTGAAACGGAGAATCCAGCCCCAGATCCCAGAAAATAGTTCTGAATTAGGAGGAGCTAATAATCAGTCCACCCAGCTCACTCAACCAGAATACAGATGGAGATGAGATTTGTTGTGATGGTAACATGGAAAGGATAATAGTGAATTAGCTCCTTTGCTTCACACTGTGCCTGCTTTCCATCCCCAATAACGGCACGGGTGAATTTCGCCTCCCATGTCTGTTGAATGAATCTAATATTTTCCCTCATTATTCTCATCAGAACTCAGTTCTCTTCCAAACCCATACCCTGCTTTATCAGCATCACATTAGGTGTCCGGCAATAATTGCTGTTGAAGTGTCTAGGGTGGGATTTGAAACCACTGTAAATCCAGGTCTGTCTGGAGAGACAGAGTGCTACCATTGAGGCAATGCCATTATTTGTTGAGTTCTTAAGGTCACATCATTTGCATATTCATGTTTATAAATTGTCCAATAGCTTTCCTGGAGCTTACCTTTAGTGGTCACAGACGAGTCCGATAAAAGAGTTCAACAAAGTAAGCTGCATAGAAGCACAATTCAAGTCCCGCCCGGGACTGCACACAACAGCACGGCTCCTACCTGGGCCGGCTTTGTCCCAAGTCCAATATCCCACTGTTGGGTCTCCGCCCCTCAGCAGGTGAGCTCGCCCTCCACGAGGCTCATGGGAAGATTAATCGGTTCATCCCCATGGGTCACATGGGGGTTATAACATTACCACTGACATGCACCGGGACCATTGGAGTTAATCCATTCCAGGGTTTAGAAGGATAAATCTATCAACTAATGGTACAATTCTAACGGGGTACAGGGACAGAGACCTGGACGTGCACAAGCACAAATCGTTGAAGGCAAAACAGGAAGTGCTTAAAAAGGCCAACGTTATTCTGGATTTTATAGAGGGTTAGAGTACAAAAACAAAGAAATTATGATAAATCTTTGTAGAACACTAGTTTGGCCTGAACTGGAGTATTGTGTCTAATTCGGGGCCCAATATTTTAGGAAGGATGTGAAGGATTAGGAAAGGGTTCAGAAAAGATTGCTGAAAATGGTTCGAGGGATGAGGGGCTTCAATCGTGTGGGTAGATTCGGGAAGCTGGACTTTGTGGGGGTTTGAATGCGATATTCATAATAATGAGGGATCTAGAGAGAGAGGAGATTGGGAGAAACGGCTCCACTTTCTGGAAGGATCAAGAAGCAGATTTAGGATGAATGGCAAAAAAACAATGAGGAAAAGCTTTTTGACGCAACAAGTAGTTAGGATGTGGAATGCACTGCCTGAGAGTGTGATGGAAGCAGATTTAAACAGGGCTTTTAAAAGGGACCAGACAGGGTTTGTGAAGGGGAGGCAGTTGAACGCGAATGTGCGGAGGCTTTTGAACGTTATCATGATGCCGGCGAGGGAGGGGGAGGCGGAGATAGTGGTGGCGATGGACGCTGAGAAAGCCTTCGATAGGGTAGAGTGGGGGTACCTGTGGGAGGTGCTGAAGAGGTTCGGGTTTGGGGAGGGGTTTGTCAGGTGGGTTAGGCTGTTGTATGAGGTCCCGATGGCGAGTGTGGCCACAAATAGGAGGAGGTCCAAGGATTTTCGGTTGCACCGAGGGACGAGACAGGGGTGTCCCCTGTCCCCCCTGCTCTTCGCACTGGCGATTGAACGCCTGGTTATGGCACTGAGAGAGTCGAGGAACTGGAGGGGGTTGGTGCAGGGTGGGGAGGAGCATAGGGTGTCACTTTATGCGGACGACCTGCTGCTGTATGTGGCGGACCCGGTGGGAGGAATGCCAGAGGTAATGAGGATCCTTAGGGAATTTGGGGACTTTTCGGGGTACAAGCTCAACATGGGGAAGAGCGAGCTGTTCGTGGTTCACCCAGGGGACCAGGAGAGGGGGATTGGCGAGCTCCCACTAAAAAGGGCGGAAAGGAGCTTCAGGTATTTGGGGGTCCAGGTGGCCAGGAGCTGGGGGGCCCTGCATAGGCTTAATTTTACAAGGCTGGTGGAGCAAATGGAGGAGGAGTTCAAGAGGTGGGACGCGTTGTCGCTGTCCGTGGCGGGTAGGGTACCGTCAGTCAAAATGACGGTGCTCCCAAGGTTTTTGTTCCTGTTCTAGTGCCTCCCCGTGTTTATCCCGAAGGCTTTTTTTAGGCGGATTAACAGGAGTATAATGGGGTTTGTGTGGGTGCAAGGGACTCCGAGGGTGAGAAGGGTGTTCCTGGAGCGGAGTAGAGATAGGGGGGACTGGCGCTGCCCAACCTCTGTGGGTACTACTGGGCCGCCAATGCGACAATGGTTCGCAAGTGGGTGATGGAGCGGGAGGGGGCTGCATGGAAGAGGTTGGAGATGGCGTCTTGTGTGGGTACAAGTCTGGGGGCGCTGGCAACGGCGCCGCTGCCGCTCCCTCCAAGGAGGTATACCACGAGCCCGATGGTGGTGGCTGCCCTCAAAATTTGGGGGCAGTGGAGGCGGCATAGGGGGGAAGTTGGGGCCTCAGCGTGGACCCCAATACGGGGGAACCACCGGTTCACCCCAGTGAGAACAGGTGGAGGGTTTTCGAGGTGGCACAGGGCAGGGATACGAAAGTTGGGGGATCTGTTTGTGGACGGGAAGTTCGCAAGCCTAGGTGAGCTGGAGGAGAAGTACGGGCTCCCCCGGGGAACACCTTCAGGTACTTACAGGTAAGGGCGTTTGCCAGACGGCAGGTGGTGGAATTCCTGCGGCTACTGCCGCACACAGTACAGGACAGGATGCTCTCGGGGGGGTGGGTGGGAGTGGGGAAGATTTCGGAAACTTACCAGGTGATGCAGGAGGAGGAGGAGGCCTCGGTGGTGGAGGTGAAAGGTAAGTGGGAGGAGGAGTTGGGAGAGGAGATTGAGGAAGGGACGTGGGCAGATGCCCTAGGGAGGGTGAACTCTTCCTCATCGTGCGCGAGGCTCAGCCTCATACAGTTTAAGGTGCTGCACAGGGCACACATGACCGGGACAAGGATGAGCCGGTTTTTTTGGGGGTGAGGACAGGTGTGTTAGGTGCTCAGGGAGCCCAGCAAATCACACCCATATGTTCTGGGCATGCCCAGCGCTGGGGGAATTTTGGAAGGGCGTAGCGAGGACAATGTCGAGGGTGGTAGGATCCAGGGTTAAACCGGGCTGGGGGCTCGCAATATTTGGGGTGGCAGATGAGCCGGGAGTGCAGGAGGCGAAAGAGGCCAGTATTCTGGCCTTTACGTCCCTGGTAGCCCGGCGAAGGATTCTTCTTCAGTGGAAGGATGCGAGGCCCCCCAAGCGTGGAATCCTGGATCAGCGATATGGCGGGGTTCATAAAATTGGAGAGGGTGAAGTTCGCCTTGAGAGGGTCGGTACAAGGGTTCTTTAGGCGATGGCAACCGTTCTTAGACTTCCTGGCAAAACGGTAGACATTGGTCAATGGCAGCAGCAACTCGGGGGTGGGGTTTACTTTATTTTTGTTTTTGTTATTTACACTGGAGGGTCTGAGGGGGTGTATATACCTGTTGTGTTAAGTCGGGGTGTTAATGTTAATTTATTATTTATGTACAGAAGGGAGGGGGGTATGGAGGGTTGCTTTTCTAGACTGTGTTTTGTACTTAACCCTGTTGGGTTCTTTTTTCATTTTGATATTTTATGAAAACCTGAATAAAAATTATTTTTTAAAAAAAGGAATGGATCGCGCATGCGCAGGTCGCCTTTCCTGTACTTTACGCTCTTTTTGCAATTGCGCATGCGCGGCTTCTCGCGCATACGCGAAACACTCTTTTGCCTTACGCTTCTTTTGGGGAACTGCACATGTGCGGCTCCTTTCCCAAGATGGCTGCCAATCAATACTGCCGTTTTCAGCATTTGCAGGCCTACCTTCGCCTCATGGTGAGTATTGGCGCCTCTTTTACCGTTCTCTCTTTTGTTTTCCTCGCAGTATTTATGAAACTTTTTCAGGACTGTCTGGAGATCTCTCTTGTCTTGCCCTTTGGAGTATTTGAAGGTCTTGAAGATTTCTGCTACACTTGCACTGGCAATTGTGAGCAGAAGCTTTATTTTCTCTGCATCCGCCACACCATCTAGGTCGGACGCTACCAGGTAGATATGTGTATTTGCATTAACCCCTTGGTATTTACAGTGATGCATATCATCACAGGTCCACAAAGCAAAAGAGATCATAGAATCATAGAATCCCCAAATGCCACTTGGCCCATCATGTCTGCGCCAACCCACTGAAGGAGCATCCCACGCCCTACCCCCGTAACCCCACCTAACCTTTGAACACTAAGGGGAAATTTAGCCTGGCCAATCCACCTAACCTGCACACCTTTGGACTATGGGAGGAAACCATAGCACACGGAGGAAACCCACGCAGACACGGGGAGAATGTGCTAACTCCACACAGATAGTCACCCAAGGTCGGATTCAAACACGGGTCCCTAGCATTGTGAGTCAGCAGGCATAACCACTGTACCACCTTGCCACCCCAATTGAAAATTAAAGATATAAAAATTAAAAATAGAGTTAAGGTATTTAGGACAGGTATCATGAAGTATTTTGATGCGCTGTGGAACTCTAGAACTCATTCCCCCACAAAGTGAATGGTAAGTCAGTCAGAACTTTCAAGATAGATTGGGTGAAATTTAGTTACAGCAATGTACTCAGGCAATTAGCTGGCCAGCCTTGGGCCTCCCACGTGATTAAGGCTCATCGAGGGCAGAAATCCTGTTCCCAAGCGCAGCTGACCAATCAAAGGCCCTACCCAAAGGATAAATGCAGTAGCCCTGGAGACAAGTGAGGTGCCAGCTGAGGTCGTGGGCAGGGAGATCACCAGCAAGTGGTTGGGTGGGGTGGAAGAATGGCCAGAGGAGGGGTGGTTTCCGCAGCACCCCTTCCCTTTCCTGAGTCCCTCGATTGGGCAATGAGTGCCTGTGAATGAGGCGGCAGGCAAACCCAACAGGGTTTGTTGGGTGGTCTTTGGGATCCACAGGAGACTGTGCGATTCCTGTTCAAACCCTGAACCATCACTAAATTCCAGTTGGCTCAGGGACATTCGGCTTTAAATGTCATTTTTCAATCTCATTGACACCTTGCTGCCAGTGGGCAGGATTTCCCTGTCTGGTCCTTCCCGCTCCCGATCCGGGATTAGGATGCAGGTACATCTACCCAATTCTCCTGGTTTCCCTGCCATCATTCTCTGGCATACTCCATTAAATTCAGCAAATCAAATTTTGTTGGATAAAGGTATTAAAGGATGTGGAAAAATGCAGGTCAAATGGAGGTCAAGGAATGTTCAGCCATGATATGACAGAATGATGGAACAGGTTTGAAGGGCTAAGAACCTATGGTTCCATCAAATAATCAACATGAACAAAATTGGATAGCCAAACAGAAGGTTCATGCATTGAATGACCAGATGTAGTTAGTTGTACAGGCTGGGACCAAGAACTCATACATACCATCAGTATTCTCAAAGACTGTTGTATGTCTGATGAAAGTTACGTCACCCTTCTCCGCCAGGCACCTGAAATAAATCCCCAAAATATCTTTAAAACATGGATTTTGTTTGGTTCTGACTCTAGACAGTGGGGTTGTGGCTATGTTATCCAGTGAAAAAGGTTCAATGAAGAAACTATCTGATTGTCAGGAAAACCCAACTAGGTCACTGATGTCCTTTAGGGATGGAAATCTGTCAACTCTACCTCTGTATGTGACTCCCGTCCCACACTAACCGCTTATAACCGCCCCCTGAAGCAAACCATGCAGTGATATGAAAGTCTGGACAAAGAGGAATGGGCTTTGCTCGTAAAGGTCACATCATGAGATAGCCCTTATTCACAGGAAGCTACCCCCTGGTTGCAGGGAAGTACAAAGACTGCATATGCAGCAGACTGCCTCAGAATGTATGCAACGTGGCCGTTGACAGGATAGTGGGACATTCACATGCTGTACTAAACATAGTCAGGCATCAATTGCAGGTTAAGTGTACGATAATCGTTGCAGTTATTGGATCTCTCCCCATTGACATAGATGGGCCCTAGACCCATATGCCCGCTGCCATTGGTGCTGCACCATTGGAAATTCTGCTATTACAATGTCATATGCCTCCCCATCCTGCTTACCCCTGTTGTGGGAGAAAATGGTGTTTTCACTGCTCCTGCTATAGTTGCCCTCCGTCTCTTCCTGGAAATGGTAATGAATGGTGTACAGGTGGATGTTGGACATGTTGCACCCGCCTGCTTGGAAAGCGCAGAAGTTCAATGTGACTGTGACTTTTACAACACCTGGTAGTGCCATCCTCACCCTGGTGCAAGACTCCAGGTGGTGTTGAAGAAGTTGGCACAGCTGACAGAAGACAAAAGCACCTCACGTTCAAGTTGGCTGCCCAAACTGAATGTCTAAGTTTCTGAACATCAGTGTGACTCGGTCTTGGCTTTGAGAGAGATTGGAAATAGGCCGCCAGTGAATTGACAGGCTGTTTCACAGCTCTCCCAATTTGAGACGTCCAAATGGAAATATAAATTGGTACAAATGAAAGACGATTTGCTACCACCTATTTTATGCCATTGCACAATCAATTCAGAAACAAGTTGTCTACCTGAAGGCACCATTGTAGCCACCATAAATTTCATTGTCACTGAAGGCACATTTGTCATTTCCGGGTGGGGTTGAATTCTCATCACCGGCACAGAGAGAGCAAAGTTTGGATGCAGGATCGGCCCCTGCGGCACAGCTTTCACTGAAAAATGTTGCTTTATTGCAAAGGAAAATATAATTTGCTTTTAGTTTCGGCAGCAGCAAAGAAATTCAGCACAATAGTTAATCATGGCAAAATCAGGAACAGTAGTGTATACCCAATGTGATATGATCAAGTGTGTGTACTGATTGGAAAAGGAACAGGTGTGTGTACTGATTGGAATAGGAACAGGTGTGTGTATTGATTGGAATAGGGACAGGTGTGTACACTGACTGGAATAGGAACAGGTGTGTGGATTGATTGGAATAGGAACAGGTGTGTGCACTGACTGGAATAGGAACAGGTGTTTCTATTGATTGAAATAGGAACAGGTGTGTGTACTGATTGGAACAGGAACAGGTGTGTGTACTGGGCAACATGGTAGCACAGTGGTTAGCACTGTTGCTTCACAGCACCAGGGTCCCGGGTTTGATTCCCGGGTTGGGTCACTGTCTGTGAGGAGTCTGCACGTTCTCCCCATGTCTGTATGGGTTTCCTCCGGGCACTCTGGTTTCCTCCCACAAAGTCCCAAAAGACGTGCTGTTAGGTAATTTGGACATTCTGAATTCTCCCTCAGTGTACCTAAACAGCCGCCAGAGTGTGGCGACTAGATAATTTTCACAGTAACTTAATTGCAGTGTTAATGTAAGCCTACTTGTGACATAATAAAGATTATTATTATTCCTGAATGAAATACAGTAAGGGGCTGGTTTAACTCACTGGGCTAAATCGCTGGCTTTTAACGCAGACCAAGGCAGGCCAGCAGCACGGTTCAATTCCCGTACCAGCCTCCCCGAACAGGCGCCGGAATGTGGCGACTAGGGGCTTTTCACAGTAACTTCATTGAAGCCTACTTGTGACAATAAGCGATTTTCATTTCATTTCATTTCAAATAGGAACAGGTTTGTGTACTGGATTTAATAGGAACAGGTCTGTGTACTGGTTGTAATAGGAACAGGTGTGTACTGATTGGAATAGGAACAGGTCTGTGTACTGGTTGTAATAGGAACAGGTGTGTGTACTCGTAATAGGAACAGGTGTGTACTGATTGGAATAGGAACAGGTGTGTTTACTGGTTGTAAATAGGAACAGGTATGTACTGATTGGAGTAGGAACAGGTGTGTGTACTGGTTGTAATAGGAACAGTGTGTGTACTGGTTGTGATGGGAACAGGTGTGTATACTGGTTATAATAGGAACAGATGTGTACTGATTAGAATAGGAACAGGTGTGTG
This sequence comes from Scyliorhinus torazame, assembly GCF_047496885.1. NCBI lineage: Eukaryota > Metazoa > Chordata > Chondrichthyes > Carcharhiniformes > Scyliorhinidae > Scyliorhinus > Scyliorhinus torazame. The sequence continues at coordinate 124,589,511 of NC_092720.1, read as the reverse complement.
TACTTGTTGTAATAGGAACAGCTGTGTGTACTGGTTGTAATAGGAACAGGTGTGTGTACTGATTGGAATAGGAACAGGTGTGTGCTGGTTGTAATAGGAACAGGTGTATATGCTGATTGTAATAGGAACAGGTGTGTGTACTGGTTTTAATAGGAACAGGTGTGTACTGTTTGTGATAGGAACAGGTGTGTACTGATTGGAATAGGAACAGGTGTGTGTACTGGTTGTAATGGGAACAGGTGTGTAATATTTTGGTTTATTAACAATTCGAGGAACAGGTGTGTATACTGGTTGTAATAGGAACAGGTGTGTACTGATTAGAATAGGAACAGGTGTGTGTACTTGTTGTAATAGGAACAGCTGTGTGTACTGGTTGCAATAGGAACAGGTGTGTGCACTGATTGGAATAGGAACAGGTGTGTGCTGGTTGTAATAGGAACAGGTGTATGTGCTGATTGTAATAGGAACAGGTGTGTGTACTGGTTTTAATAGGAACAGGTGTGTGCACTGATTGTAATAGGAACAGGTGTGTACTGTTTGTGATAGGAACAGGTGTGTACTGATTGGAATAGGAACAGGTGTGTGTACTGGTTGTAATGGGAACAGGTGTGTAATATTTTGGTTTATTAACAATTCGAGGAACAGGTGTGTATACTGGTTGTATTAGGAACAGGTGTGTACTGATTGGAGTAGGAACAGGTGTGTGTACTGGTTGTAATACAAACAGCTGTGTGTACTGGTAGTAATAGGAACAGGTGTGTGTATTGGTTGTAATGGGAACAGGTGTGTATACTGGTTGTAATAGGAGCAGGTGTGTACTGATTGGAGTAGGAACAGTTGTGTGTACTGGTTGTAATAGGAACAGCTGTGTGTACTGGTTGTAATAGGAAAAGGTGTGTGTACTGTTTGGAATAGGAACAGGTGTGTGTACTGGTTGTAATAAGAACAGGTGTGCACTGATTGGAATAGGAACAGGTGTGTGTACTGATTGGAATAGGAACAGATGTGTGTACTGGTTGTAATAGGAACAGGTCTGTGTACTGGTTATAATAGGAACAGGTGTGTGTAATGATTTGAAGTTCTGATGACCACTGGTTTGACTGTCCAAAGGGGTTTGAACCGCAAACAGTGTAATTGTCAGTTACTTAGACCTCCAGTCAGAGTGACATCCACTTACAATTATACAGGCTGCAATTTGTGATTTTCCCCTGTGCAATTAGCAGGCCCATTGGAATATTCCAGCCTGTCCGTTTCAGCGCTGTGTAGCATGCCTTCTTGCCTTTCAGGGTGCTGCAGGTCAAAGTCGGATCCTTCACCACGGCCACTATATATGGAACTGGAAAAAAACACAACAGCAGTAAGAAATGTTTGTGTGCTGTTCTAGGTAAGGTGTTGAATAGGACACCGAAAGGTTTAAATTATGGACAGCTTCTACAGATAAGGGTCATCGTTCCTATATGATTGAAGATTGGGGGATAATCTCATTCAGATGTTTAAGATGATTAAGCTGATTTAATCGGTGTGGTATTATAGGTATTACGGTACCTGATAGGCTAAAGCACCATTGGTGGAAACTGTATGCTTTCTATTGGTTAGAATGTATGATAGCTCCGCCTTGATAGGCGGGGTATAAGAACCCGAGCCGCCCCAGCAGCCTTCATTCTGTACCTGAGCTGCTGGGGGAAACATCTAGCTTATTAAAGCCTTCAGTTGGACTACAACCTCGCTTTAGTGGTCATTGATCGTGCATCAATTTAATAAGCTAGTTTTTTTAAGAAGAAAGGATGGAGCTCCGAATCAAGGCGGAGTGTCTGCAACTTAGCCCCCACGCGGCGAACTCAGTGGCAATCTTTAAGCACTGTCTGGCGTGCTTCAAAGGGTATCTCAAAATGGCCGAAAACGCACCCACGGGAGAGCAGAAACTGCACGTCCTGCACTCAAGGGTGAGCCCGGAGATTTACACCCTCATCGAGGAAGCGGAAGACTTCGATGCAGCAATAGAGCTGCTAGAAGGACACTATATTCGCCCGGTAAACCAGGTTTACGCCCGGCACCTGCTTGCAACAAGGCGACAAACCCCTGGGTAATCGCTGGAGGAATTCTACCGTGCACTCCTGGTGTTGGGCAGAAGCTGCGGCTGCCTGCAAGTTTTGGCGAGCGAACACACGGAACTCTTAGTCCGGGACGCTTTCGTGGAAGGTATGCTATCATCACAAATCCGCCAGCGCCTGTTAGAAAAGGACACCCTCCAGGGTGGCCTCCAGGAACGCCCGCGCTTAAGTTCCCGACTGCCGACCCCGAGACTTCCCCCATTCCCCACAGGCCTGCGTTGCAAGATGTCCTGGCAACCCCGAGGGGCCCCGCTGCTACTTTTGCGGGCAGGCCAAGAACCCCTGCCAGCGCTGCCCTGCCCACGCATCCACCTGGAAGGGATGCGGCAAAAAGGGCCATTTCATGGGGGTATGCCAGGCCCGGGTGGTTGCCGCGGTCTCCGGCGGCGAATGCGGACCGCAACCACAAACGTCTCCACGGGCCCCGTGCGGCCAGCGGTCGCCGCCATCTTCATATTCCAGGGCTACGTGCGGACCCCGGGCGCCGCCATCTTGTTCCGTGGACGTCACGTTGGAGGGATGGGTGCCGCCATTTTGTGCACCCCCAGCAATGTGCGACCAATGGGAGACGCCAGCTTGGATGAACCCCCAGGACCCCAGCTCAGCTGACCACGCACTGCCCAAAGAGAACTCTCAACTGCTGCGATTAGTCTTGGTGACTCTGAATCAGTCTCGGCCTCGAACACTCTCAACCGCTACGACGACTGTATTCTTCAATGGGCGGTCCTATACCCCCCTGCCTGTAGCCTCGCGACCCTCAAAGTCGATCCGCCTTCCCTGTTTGCGAACCTCACCCCAGATTGCAAACCAGTCGCCACCAGGAGTAGACACTACACTGTCCAGGACCAGATCTTTATTAGGTCAGAGGTCTAAAGGCTACTGAGGGAAGGGGACATTGAAGCCAGTAACAGCCCCTGGAGAGCTCAAGTAGTGGTGGTAAAGACCGGGGCGAAGCATAGGATGGTCATCGAGTACAGTCAGATCATCAACAGGTTTACGCAGCTGGACGTATACCCTCTCCGCCGCATATCCGACCTGGTAAACAGGATCGCGCATTATAAGGTCTTCTCCACGGTGGATCTCAAGTCCGCCTACCACCAGCTCCCCATCCGTACTAGTGATCGCAAATACACTGCCTTCGAGGCAGATGGGCGGCTCTATCACTTCTTAAGGGTTCCCTTCGGTGTCACCAACGGGGTCTCGGTCTTCTAGCGCAAGATGGACCGAATGGTTGACCGGTACGGTTTACGAGTAACATTCCCGTATCTCGATAATGTCACCATCTGCGGCCATGACCAGCAGGACCACGACATCAACCTCCGAAAATTTCTCCAGACCACTAAAATCCTTAACCTTACATACAACAAGGATAAATGCGTGTTTAGCAACGACCGTCTAGCCATTCTCGGCTACGTAGTGCGAAATGGAGTTATAGACCCCGACCCTGAACGCATGCGCCCTCTTATCGAGTTCCCCTTCCCTCACTGCTCCAAGGCCCTGAAACGTTGCCTAGGGTTTTTTAGCTACTACGCCCAGTGGGTCCCCAACTACGCGGGCAAGGCTCGTCCCCTGATCCAATCCACAGTTTTTCCCCTGTCAATAGAGGCCCGCCAGGCCTTCAACCGCATCAAAGCAGACATTGCAAAGGCCACGATGCACGCCATCGATGAGTCCCTCCCCTTCCAAGTCGAGAGCGATGCGTCCGATGTAGCTCTGGCGGCCACCCTCAACCAAGCGGGCAGACCCATGGCCTTCTTCTCCCAGACCACCCATGCTTCCGAAATCCACCACTCCTCAGTCGAAAAGGTGGCCCAGGCCATAGGAGAAGCTGTGTGACATTGGAGGCATTACCTGGCCGGCAGGAGATTCACTCTCCTCACTGACCAACGGTCGATTGCTTTCATGTTTGATAATTCACAGCGGGGCAAGATAAAAAACGACAAGATCTTGCAGTGGTGGATCGAACTCTCCACCTACAACTACAAGATCTTGTATCGTCCCGGGAAGCTAAACGAGCCTCCTGATGCCCTGTCCCGCGGCACATGAGCCACCGCACAGGTGGACCGCCTCCGAGCCCTCCACTAGGACCTCTGCCACCCGAGGGTCACTCCATTTTTCCATTTTGTCAAGACCCGCAACCTGCCCTACTCCAACAAGGAGGTCAGGACAGCGACCAGGGACTGCCAAATCTGCGCGGAGTGCAAACCGCACTTCTACCGACCAGAGAAAGCGCACCTGATAAAGGCTTCCCGTCCCTTTGAACGCCTCAGCGTGGACTTCAAAGGCCCCCTCCCCTCCACCGACTGCAACACGTACTTCCTGAACATGATTGATGAGTACTCCCGGTTCCCATTCGCCATCCCCTCCCCCAACATGACCACAACCACCGTCATCAAGGCCCTCCATAGCATCTTTGCACTGTTCGGGTTCCCCGCTTACATACACAGTGATAGGGGGTCCTCCTTTATGAGCGATGTGCTGCGTCAATTCCTGCTCAGCAAGGGCATCACCTCGAGCAGGACGACCAGTTACAACCCCCAGGGTAGTGGACAGGTAGAGAGGGAGAACGGAACGGTCTGGAAGACTGTCCTATTGGCCCTATGGTCCAGGACCCTCCCAGTCTCCCGCTGGCAAGAAGTCCTCCTGGATGCCCTCCACTCCATCCGGTCACTGCTTTGTACGACCACCAATCAGGCACATCACGACCGTCTCCTTGCCTTCCCAGGAAGAGTCCTCCTCTGGGACCTCGCTCCCGACCTGGCTGGCAGCACCCGGACCCATCCATCTCCGAAAATACGTGCAGGCACACAAGTCGGACCTGTTGGTCGAGAGGGTCCATCTGCTCCATGCTAACCCCCAGTACACCTACGTGGGGTACCCCGACGGCCGACAAGATACGGTCTCCCTACGGGACCTGCCGCCCGCCGGAACCCCACTCGCATTCCAGCTGCCAGTCCCACCCTCCCCTCTACCGCAGCACCTTACAGGAGGATCGGTTCTTCCGCCGGCCCCGTCTAGATCCCCCCACCCACCAATGCCCCCCGCAGGCGCTCCCTTCCCAGGTCAACCGTTTTCCCCACCAGTGCCGTCTAGGGGTGCCGAAGCTGCCATGGAGATCGAAGCCACGCTCCCGGAGTCACAGACGCCCGAGCCTCCACCGGAGTCACCACCGAAGCTCCGACGATCACAGAGGACGACCAGGGCCCCCGATCAACTGATTGCTTCATTTTAATTGTAATCTGTAAATATAAACCATCAAATGTACATAGCTATCAGACTTGTAAATAGTTACTAAACACTGTACGGAGGTATTATGGTACCTCCATAACTAATTATACCATGTTGCCATGTTTTGTAGTTTCAGGCCACCACCCCCGCTGGACTCTTTTTTAATGGGGTGAATGTGGTATTATAGGTATTACGGTACCTGATAGGCTAAAGCACCATTGGTGGAAACTGAATGCTTTCTATTGGTTAGAATGTATGATAGCTCCGCCCTGATAGGCGGGGTATAAGAACCCGTGCCGCCCCAGCAGCCTTCATTCTGTACCTGAGCTGCTGGGGGAAACATCTAGCTTATTAAAGCCTTCAGTTGGACTACAACCTTGCTTTAGTGGTCATTGATCGTGCATCAATCGGGGAGAGAGAAACTATTGTCTATGGCGTGGGAGTCCAGAAAGGGAGGGGGGAGCATTTGTGATGTCAGGAGGCACCTTGTCACATAACGGATGCTGGATATCTGGAATCTCTCTCCCAGACAATTGAGTCTCGCGGTCTATTGAGAATTTCAAAATGAAACTGACAGAATGTTGTTGGGCAAAACGTCTTCAATGCTATAGAAGGGAATGGCCACGGTCCAACAACAATTTGTCTATTTTTGATACTCCCATGTCAGGTCCATTTTTGCTTTGAAGTTGTTTCTCAGTTACAGCGGAAAGTAAAGTATTTGTCCGTCCCGATAGTTCCGGGAAGGTGGGAGTGAGCTGCCTTTCCCGAGTGAGTAGCTTTAATGCTCAGCACTCGATCACATCAGAGGATGTGACTTAATGGCACTTTGTGAGGCCGAAACAACATATTGTAGTTTAATGTATGATACACGAGAGAAAAGAGCTTCACAATACAGAAGCCAGTATTAAGATCTTTTGTTTTATGATAATGTATTCTATGTGATAGAGGGAATATAGATTAGGTTGTTAATGTTGCTGTGGGAATTCTTAGTAAGCAGGAGGGGTGAACACAGTTTTAAATACTTGAGTGGCAGCATATAAGGCATAAAGATTACATGACAATGACCTCAAAATTGATACGTTGATACTAATTTATCTGATTGAGCATTAAAGAATGATAGAATTGGTACAGCACAGAAGGAGGCAATTTGGTTTGTTATATCTGTACTAGCTGTGTGCAAGAGACGATCACTTTGTTCCAGGATTACTCGTCCAGAGATACTACCACCACACCACCTTCTCCCTTCTCTTGATAATTGAAGGCCGCACATCAATCTCCTTCCACCATACACTCAGGCAATGCTTCGCAGATCCTAACCCCTCGCTGTGTGAAAACATTTGTCCATTGCTGCCTGGTTCTTTGGTCATTGTCTTAAGTCTTAAATCAGTGTCCAATGTCTCGATCTTCACCCTTGCACCATTGGGAACAAGTTTTCCACAGCTATTCATTGTTCATCCTCATGTATAAAGTGGCTTCGTTTTTGGAGTTGTTTTGTATATTGCTGAGAATTTACCTTGGTTGATGAGTATCCGTCATAACCCTGATGGACATCCTACTTGCACGTATACCTTGCTGCTATTTCACGTGGGAAATAATTAACCAAAATGTTGATTTATCACCGCCGTCAGAACCTATAATTTGTGTTGACATGTAGATCAGTCAATCTAGTGGGGAGTGATTCTCTTCCCTCAAGAATATTAATTAAATAACTTGGGTTTTTACAAGCCTTTCATGGTAATTTATTTATCACGTCAATCCTCAAATTGAATATCATAAATTGGATTCGGAGAATGGGTGTTTTATAGGAATCCAATTTCTGGTCATTGTTTTTTTAAGCTTGAACTGGTCTGTCTTGCTATCTTTCGCTGCTAAGTCTGATGTAACTGTTCCAGTATTCATTATACCAATTGCAGGACCATCAGACTCTCCGCTTTGTTCTTCCAATTTAGGGGGATTTAAGCGTTCTCCTAAACGGCAATCATTTTTTAAAATCATGCATTCTGCGAATGGTCCTGGCAAGGAAAGCATTCATTACCCACTGCTAATGACAAGAATCGTTCATTTCATGGGCACAATTAATGGGAATAGCCTTTTATTCCAAATGTAATGAATTAACTGAATTTATTGCCATGATGAGATTTGAACTAGTGTCGCTGGATCATTATTACAGGGCTCTTGGATGACTAGTCCTATAACATAACCAGTGAGCCATACCATTTTCTGTGCGAACGAGGTTCCCTTTAACAGAAGCTGGGACCAAAATGAGTGTCCTTAACTCCTCTTCAGCAGAAGAATACCGAAGCATTGGCACTTTTGTAGCCGTTACATAGGATAGGGGGCAGTAAGCTCTGTGCTCTGTGACAATGAAACATTGCACAAATATTTAATAACGTCATTACCACAGATTATGATGTGAGATTATCCCTTTTGGCAGGAATAACAGCAAGAGGGATTATTATTTAAATGATAAAATACTAAAACATGCTGCTGTGCAGAGAGAACTGGGTGTGCTAGTGCATGAGTCGAAAAAGTTGGCTTACAGGTGCAACAGGTGATTAAAAAGGCAAATGGAATTTTGTCCTTCATTGCTAGAGGGATGGAGTTTAAGACTAGGGAGGTTATGTTGCAATTGTATAATGTGTTAGTGAGGCCACACCTGGAGTATTGTGTTCAGTTTTGGTCTCCTTACTTGAGAAAGGACGTACTGGCACTGGAGGGTGTGCAGAGGAGATTCACTAGGTTAATCCCAGAGCTGAAGGGGCTGGATTACGAGGAGAGGTTGAGTAGACTGGGACTGTACTCGTTGGAATTTAGAAGGATGAGGGGGGATTATAGAAACAGATAAGATTAGGAAGGGAATAGACAGGATAGATGCGGGCAGGTTGTTTCCACTGGCGGGTGAAAGCAGAATACCGTCCAGACACAGTGAGGAGATAGAGTCCAGACACAGTGAGGAGATAGAGTCCAGACACAGTGAGGAGATAGAGTCCAGACACAGTGAGGAGATAGAGTCCAGACACAGTGAGGAGATAGAGTCCAGACACAGTGAGGAGATAGAGTCCAGACACAGTGAGGAGATACAGTCCAGACACAGTGAGGAGATACGGTCCAGACACAGTGACGAGATACCGTCCAGACACAGTGAGGAGATACAGTCCAGACACAGTGAGGAGATACAGTCCAGACACAGTGAGGAGATAGGGTCCAGACACGGTGAGGAGATACAGTCCTGACACAGTGAGGAGAGAGAGTCCAGACACAGTGAGGAGATACAGTCCAGACACAGTGAGGAGATAGGGTCCAGACACGGTGAGGAGATACAGTCCTGACACAGTGAGGAGAGAGAGTCCAGACACAGTGAGGAGATAGAGTCCAGACACAGTCAGGAGATACAGTCCAGACACAGTGAGAAGATACAGTCCAGACACAGTGAGGAGATACAGTCCAGACACAGTGAGGAGATAGAGTCCAGACACAGTGAGGAGATAGAGTCCAGACACAGTGAGGAGATACAGTCCAGACACAGTGAGAAGATACAGTCCAGACACAGTGAGGAGATACAGTCCAGACACAGTGAGGAGATAGAGTCCAGACACAGTGAGGAGATAGAGTCCAGACACAGTGAGGAGATACAGTCCAGACACAGTGAGAAGATACAGTCCAGACACAGTGAGGAGATACAGTCCAGACACAGTGAGGAGATAGAGTCCAGACACAGTGAGGAGATAGAGTCCAGACACAGTGAGGAGATACAGTCCAGACACAGTGAGAAGATACAGTCCAGACACAGTGAGGAGATACAGTCCAGACACAGTGAGGAGATAGAGTCCAGACACAGTGAGGAGATAGAGTCCAGACACAGTGAGGAGATAGAGTCCAGACACAGTGAGGAGATACAGTCCAGACACAGTGAGGAGATCTGGTCCAGACACAGTGAGGAGATACAGTCCAGACACAGTGAGGAGATAGAGTCCAGACACAGTGAGGAGATAGAGTCCAGACACAGTGAGGAGATACAGTCCAGACACAGTGAGGAGATACAATCCAGACACAGTGAGGAGATAGGGTCCAGACACAGTGAGGAGATACAGTCCAGACACAGTGAGGAGATAGAGTCCAGACACAGTGAGGAGATACAGTCCAGACACAGTGAGAAGAGAGAGTCCAGACACAGTGAGGAGATACGGTCCAGACACAGTGAGGAGATACATTCCAGACACAGTGAGGAGATAGGGTCCAGACACAGTAAGGAGATAGAGTCCAGACACAGTGAGGAGATACAGTCCAGACACAGTGAGGAGATAGGGTCCAGACACAGTGAGGAGATACAGTCCAGACACAGTGAGGAGATAGGGTCCAGACACAGTGAGGAGATACGGTCCAGACACAGTGAGGAGATACAGTCCAGACACAGTGAGGAGATACAGTCCAGACACAATGAGGAGATACAGTCCAGAGACAGTGAGGAGATAGAGTCCAGACACAGTGAGGAGAGAAAGACCAGACACAGTGAGGAGATAGAGTCCAGGCACAGTGAGGAGATACAGTCCAGGCACAGTCAGGAGATAGAGTCCAGACACAGTGAGTAGATACAGTCCAGACACAGTCAGGAGATAGAGTCCAGACACAGTGAGGAGATAGAGTCCAGACACAGTGAGGAGATAGAGTCCAGACACAGTGAACAAAGAACAAAGAACAAAGAAATGTACAGCACAGGAACAGGCCCTTCGGCCCTCCAAGCCCGTGCCGACCATACTGCCCGACTAAACTACAATCTTCTACACTTCCTGGGTCCGTATCCTTCTATTCCCATCCTATTCATATATTTGTCAAGATGCCCCTTAAATGTCCCTATCGTCCCTGCTTCCACTACCTCCTCCGGTAGCGAGTTCCAGGTACCCACTACCCTCTGCGTAAAAAACTTGCCTCGTACATCTACTCTAAACCTTGTCCCTCTCACCTTAAAGTTATGCCCCCTAGTAATTGACCCCTCTACCCTGGGGAAAAGCCTCTGACTATCCACTCTGTCTATGCCCCTCATAATTTTGTATACCTCTATCAGGTCGCCCCTCAACCTCCTTCGTTCCAGTGAGAACAAACCGAGTTTATTCAACCGCTCCTCATAGCTTATGCCCTCCATACCAGGCAACATTCTGGTAAATCACTTCTGCACCCTCTCTAAAGCCTCCACATCCTTCTGGTAGTGTGGCGACCAGAATTGAACACTATACTCCAAGTGTGGCCTAACTAAGGTTCTATACAGCTGCAACATGACTTGCCAATTCTTATACTCAATGCCCCGGCCAATGAAGGCCAGCATGCCGTATGCCTTCTTGACTACCTTCTCCACCTGTGTTGCCCCTTTCAATGACCTGTGGACCTGTACTCCTAGATCTCTTTGACTTTCAATACTCTTGAGGGTTCTACCATTCACTGTATATTCCCTACCTGCATTAGACCTTCCAAAATGCATTACCTCACATTTGTCCGGATTAAACTCCATCTGCCATCTCTCCGCCCAAGTCTCCAGACAATCTAAATCCTGCTGTATCCTCAGACAGTCCTCATCGCTATCCGCAATTCCACCAACCTTTGTGTCGTCTGCAAACTTACTAATCAGACCAGTTACATTTTCCTCCAAATCATTTATATATACTACAAAGAGCAAAGGTCCCAGCACTGATCCCTGTGGAACACCACTGGTCACAGCCCTCCAATTAGAAAAGCATCCCTCCATTGTTACCCTCTGCCTTCTATGGCCTAGCTAGTTCTGTATCCACCTTGCCAGTTCACCCCTGATCCCGTGTGACTTCACCTTTTGTACTAGTCTACCATGAGGGACCTTGTCAAAGGCCTTACTGAAGTCCATATAGACAACATCTACTGCCCTACCTGCATCAATCATCTTAGTGACCTCCTCGAAAAACTCTATCAAGTTAGTGAGACACGACCTTCCCTTCACAAAACCGTGCTGCCTCTCACTAATACGTCCATTTGCTTCCAAATGCGAGTAGATCCTGTCTCTAAGAATTCTCTCCAGTAATTTCCCTACCACTGACGTAAGGCTCACCGGCCTGTAGTTCCCGGGATTATCCTTGCTACCCTTCTTAAACAGAGGAACAACATTGGCTATTCTCCAGTCCTCCGGGACATCCCCTGAAGACAGCGAGGATCCAAAGATTTCTGTCAAGGCCTCAGCAATTCCCTCTCCAGCCTCCTTCAGTATTCTGGGGTAGATCCCAACAGGCCCTGGGGACTTATCTACCTTAATATTTTTTAAGACACCCAACACCTCGTCTTTTTGGATCACAATGTGACCCAGGCTATCTACACCCCCTTCTCCAGACTCAACATCTACCAATTCCTTCTCTTTGGTGAATACTGATGCAAAGTATTCATTTAGTACCTCGCCCATTTCCTCTGGCTCCACACATAGATTCCCTTGCCTATCCTTCAGTGGGCCAACCCTTTCCCTGGCTACCCTCTTGCTTTTTATGTACGTGTAAAAAGCCTTGGGATTTTCCTTAACCCTATTTGCTAATGACTTTTCGTGACCCCTTCTAGCCCTCCTGACTCCTTGCTTAAGTTCCTTCCTACTTTCCTTATATGCCACACAGGCTTCGTCTGTTCCCAGCCTTTTAGCCCTGACAAATGCCTCCTTTTTCTTTTTGACGAGGCCTACAATATCACTCGTCATCCAAGGTTCCCGAAAATTGCCGTATTTATCTTTCTTCCTCACAGGAACATGCCGGTCCTGTATTCCTTTCAACTGACACTTGAAAGCCTCCCACATGTCAGATGTCGATTTGCCCTCAAACATCCGCCCCCAATCTATGTTCTTCAGTTCCCGCCTAATATTGTTATAATTAACCTTCCCCCAATTTAGCACATTCATCCTCGGACCACTCTTATCCTTGTCCACCAGTACTTTAAAACTTACTGAATTGTGGTCACTGTTACCGAAATGCTCCCCTACTGAAACATCTACCACCTGGCCGGGCTCATTCCCCAATACCAGGTCCAGTACCGCCCCTTCCCTAGTTGGACTGTTTACATATTGTTTTAAGAAGCCCTCCTGGATGCTCCTTACAAACTCCGCCCCGTCTAAGCCCCTGGCACTAAGTGAGTCCCAGTCAATATTGGGGAAGTTGAAGTCTCCCATCACCACAACCCTGTTGTTTTTACTATTTTCCAAAATCTGTCTACCTATCTGCTCCTCTATCTCCCGCTGGCTGTTGGGAGGCCTGTAGTATACCCCCAACATTGTGACTGCACCCTTCTTATTCCTGATCTCTACCCATATAGCCTCACTGCCCTCTGAGGTGTCCTCTCGCAGTATAGCTGTGATATTCTCCCGAACAAGTAGCGCAACTCCACCTCCCCTTTTACATCCCCCTCTATCCCGCCTGAAACATCTAAATCCTGGAACGTTTAGCTGCCAATCCTGCCCTTCCCTCAACCAGGCCTCTGTAATGGCAACAACATCATAATTCCAAGTAGTAATCCAAGCTCTAAGTTAATCTGCCTTACCCGTAATGCTCCTTGCATTAAAACATATGCACTTCAGGCCACCAGACCCGCTGTGTTCAGCAACTTCTCCCCGTATGCTCTGCCTCAGAGCCACACTGTCCCTATTCCCTAGTTCTCCCTCAATGCTCTCACCTTCTGACCTATTGCTCCCGTACCCACCCCCCTGCCATACTAGTTTAAACCCTCCCGTGTGACACTAGCAAACCTCGCGGCCAGGATATGTATGCCTCTCCGGTTTAGATGCAACCCGTCCTTCTTATACAGGTCACACCTGCCCCGGAAGAGCTCCCAGTGGTCCAGATAATGGAAACCCTCCCTCCTACACCAGCTGTTTAGCCACGTGTTTATCTGCTCTATCTTCCTATTTCTAGCCTCACTGGCACGTGTCACAGGGAGTAATCCCGAGATTACAACCCTCGAGGTCCTGTCTTTTAACTTTCTGCCTAGCTCCCTGAACTCCTGCTGCAGGACCTCATGCCCCTTCCTGCCTATGTCGTTAGTACCAATATGTACAACGACCTCTGCCTGTTTGCCCTCCCCCTTGAGGATTCCCTCTACCCGTTCGGAGACATCCTGGACCCTGGCACCAGGGAGGCAACATACCATCCTGGAGTCTCTTTCACGTCCACAGAAGCGCCTATCTGTGCCCCTGACTATAGAGTCCCCTATTACTATTACTCTTCTGCGCTTTGACCCTCCCTTCTGAACATCAGAGCCAGCCGTGGTGCCACTGCTCTGGCTGCTGCTGTTTTCCAGTGAGGAGATAGAGTCCAGACACAGTGAGGAGATAGAGTCCAGACACAGTGAGGAGATACAGTCCAGACACAGTGAGGAGATAGAGTCCAGACACAGTGAGTAGATACAGTCCAGACACAGTGAGGAGATAGAGTCCAGACACAGTGAGGAGATAGAGTCCAGACACAGTGAGGAGATTGAGTCCAGACATAGTGAGGAGATAGAGTCCAGACACAGTGAGGAGATAGAGTCCAGACACAGTGAGTAGATACAGTCCAGACACAGTGAGGAGATACAGTCCAGACACAGTGAGGAGATACAGTCCAGACACAGTGAGGAGATACAGTCCAGACACAGTGAGTAGGTAGAGTCCAGACACAGTGAGGAGATAGAGTCCAGACACAGTGAGGAGATATAGTCCAGACACAGTGAGGAGATAGAGTCCAGACACAGTGAGGAGGTACAGTCCAGACACAGTGAGGAGATACAGTCCAGACACAGTGAGGAGATAGAGTCCAGACACAGTGAGGAGATAGAGTCCAGACACAGTGAGGAGATAGAGTCCAGACACAGTGAGGAGATACAGTCCAGACACAGTGAGGAGATAGAGTCCAGACACAGTGAGGTGATAGAGTCCAGTCACAGTGAGGAGATACAGTCCAGACACAGTGAGGTGATAGAGTCCAGACACAGTGAGGAGATAGAGTCCAGACACAGTGAGGAGATAGAGTCCAGACACAGTGAGGAGATAGAGTCCAGACACAGTGAGGAGATAGAGTCCAGACACAGTGAGGAGATACAGTCCAGACACAGTGAGGAGATACAGTCCAGACACAGTGAGGAGATACAGTCCAGACACAGTGAGGAGATAGATTCCAGACACAGTGAGGAGATAGAGTCCAGACACAGTGAGGAGATACAGTCCAGACACAGTGAGGAGATAGAGTCCAGACACAGTGAGTAGATACAGTCCAGACACAGTGAGGGGATAGAGTCCAGACACAGTGAGGAGATAGATTCCAGACACAGTGAGGAGATAGAGTCCAGACACAGTGAGGAGACAGAGTCCAGACACAGTGAGGAGATAGAGTCCAGACACAGTGAGGAGATAGAGTCCAGACACAGTGAGGAGAGAAAGACCAGACACAGTGAGGAGATAGAGTCCAGACACAGTGAAGAGATACAGTCCAGACACAGTGAGGAGATACAGTCCAGACACAGTGAGGAGATACAGTCCAGACACAGTGAGGAGATACAGTCCAGACACAGTGAGGAGATAGGGTCCAGACCACAGTGAGGAGATACAGTCCAGATACAGTGAGGAGATAGAGTCAAGACACAGTGAAGAGATACGGTCCAGACACAGTGAGGAGATACGGTCCAGACAGAGTGAGGAGATACAGTCCAGACACAGTGAGGAGATAGAGTCCAGACACAGTGAGGAGATAGAGTCCAGACACAGTGAGGAGAGAAAGACCAGACACAGTGAGGAGATAGAGTCCAGACACAGTGAGGAGATAGATTCCAGACACAGTGAGGAGATACAGTCCAGACACAGTGAGGAGATAGATTCCAGACACAGTGAGGAGATACAGTCCAGACACAGTGAGGAGATACAGTCCAGACACAGTGAGGAGATACAGTCCAGACACAGTGAGGAGATAGAGTCCAGACACAGTGAGGAGATAGAGTCCAGACAAAGTGAGCAGATAGAGTCCAGACACAGTGAGGAGAGAAAGACCAGACACAGTGAGGAGATAGAGTCCAGACACAGTGAGGAGATAGAGTCCAGACACAGTGAGGAGAGAAAGACCAGACACAGTGAGGAGATAGAGTCCAGACACAGTGAGGAGATACAGTCCAGACACAGTGAGGAGATAGATTCCAGACACAGTGAGGAGATACGTTCCAGACACAGTGAGGAGATAGAGTCCAGACACAGTGAGGAGATACGTTCCAGACACAGTGAGGAGATACAGTCCAGACACAGTGAGGAGATACAGTCCAGACACAGTGAGGAGATAGAGTCCAGACACAGTGAGGAGATAGAGTCCAGACAAAGTGAGCAGATAGAGTCCAGACACAGTGAGGAGAGAAAGACCAGACACAGTGAGGAGATAGAGTCCAGACACAGTGAGGAGATAGAGTCCAGACACAGTGAGGAGAGAAAGACCAGACACAGTGAGGAGATAGAGTCCAGACACAGTGAGGAGATACAGTCCAGACACAGTGAGGAGATAGATTCCAGACACAGTGAGGAGATACGTTCCAGACACAGTGAGGAGATAGAGTCCAGACACAGTGAGGAGATACGTTCCAGACACAGTGAGGAGATAGAGTCCAGACACAGTGAGGAGATACAGTCCAGACACAGTTAGGAGATAGAGTCCAGACACAGTGAGGAGATAGAGTCCAGACACAGTGAGGAGATAGAGTCCAGACACAGTGAGGAGATACAGTCCAGACACAGTGAGGAGATAGAGTCCAGACACAGTGAGTAGATACAGTCCAGACACAGTGAGGAGATAGAGTCCAGACACAGTGAGGAGATAGAGTCCAGACACAGTGAGGAGATTGAGTCCAGACATAGTGAGGAGATAGAGTCCAGACACAGTGAGGAGATAGAGTCCAGACACAGTGAGTAGATACAGTCCAGACACAGTGAGGAGATACAGTCCAGACACAGTGAGGAGATACAGTCCAGACACAGTGAGGAGATACAGTCCAGACACAGTGAGTAGGTAGAGTCCAGACACAGTGAGGAGATAGAGTCCAGACACAGTGAGGAGATATAGTCCAGACACAGTGAGGAGATAGAGTCCAGACACAGTGAGGAGGTACAGTCCAGACACAGTGAGGAGATACAGTCCAGACACAGTGAGGAGATAGAGTCCAGACACAGTGAGGAGATAGAGTCCAGACACAGTGAGGAGATAGAGTCCAGACACAGTGAGGAGATACAGTCCAGACACAGTGAGGAGATAGAGTCCAGACACAGTGAGGTGATAGAGTCCAGTCACAGTGAGGAGATACAGTCCAGACACAGTGAGGTGATAGAGTCCAGACACAGTGAGGAGATAGAGTCCAGACACAGTGAGGAGATAGAGTCCAGACACAGTGAGGAGATAGAGTCCAGACACAGTGAGGAGATACAGTCCAGACACAGTGAGGAGATACAGTCCAGACACAGTGAGGAGATACAGTCCAGACACAGTGAGGAGATAGATTCCAGACACAGTGAGGAGATAGAGTCCAGACACAGTGAGGAGATACAGTCCAGACACAGTGAGGAGATAGAGTCCAGACACAGTGAGTAGATACAGTCCAGACACAGTGAGGGGATAGAGTCCAGACACAGTGAGGAGATAGATTCCAGACACAGTGAGGAGATAGAGTCCAGACACAGTGAGGAGACAGAGTCCAGACACAGTGAGGAGATAGAGTCCAGACACAGTGAGGAGATAGAGTCCAGACACAGTGAGGAGAGAAAGACCAGACACAGTGAGGAGATAGGGTCCAGACACAGTGAAGAGATACAGTCCAGACACAGTGAGGAGATACAGTCCAGACACAGTGAGGAGATACAGTCCAGACACAGTGAGGAGATACAGTCCAGACACAGTGAGGAGATAGGGTCCAGACCACAGTGAGGAGATACAGTCCAGATACAGTGAGGAGATAGAGTCAAGACACAGTGAAGAGATACGGTCCAGACACAGTGAGGAGATACGGTCCAGACAGAGTGAGGAGATACAGTCCAGACACAGTGAGGAGATAGAGTCCAGACACAGTGAGGAGATAGAGTCCAGACACAGTGAGGAGAGAAAGACCAGACACAGTGAGGAGATAGAGTCCAGACACAGTGAGGAGATAGATTCCAGACACAGTGAGGAGATACAGTCCAGACACAGTGAGGAGATAGATTCCAGACACAGTGAGGAGATACAGTCCAGACACAGTGAGGAGATACAGTCCAGACACAGTGAGGAGATACAGTCCAGACACAGTGAGGAGATAGAGTCCAGACACAGTGAGGAGATAGAGTCCAGACAAAGTGAGCAGATAGAGTCCAGACACAGTGAGGAGAGAAAGACCAGACACAGTGAGGAGATAGAGTCCAGACACAGTGAGGAGATAGAGTCCAGACACAGTGAGGAGAGAAAGACCAGACACAGTGAGGAGATAGAGTCCAGACACAGTGAGGAGATACAGTCCAGACACAGTGAGGAGATAGATTCCAGACACAGTGAGGAGATACGTTCCAGACACAGTGAGGAGATAGAGTCCAGACACAGTGAGGAGATACGTTCCAGACACAGTGAGGAGATAGAGTCCAGACACAGTGAGGAGATACAGTCCAGACACAGTTAGGAGATAGAGTCCAGACACAGTGAGGAGATAGAGTCCAGACACAGTGAGGAGATACGTTCCAGACACAGTGAGGAGATAGAGTCCAGACACAGTGAGGAGAGAAAGACCAGACACAGTGAGGAGATACAGTCCAGACACAGTGAGGAGATAGATTCCAGACACAGTGAGGAGATACGTTCCAGACACAGTGAGGAGATAGAGTCCAGACACAGTGAGGAGATACAGTCCAGACACAGTGAGGAGATACAGTCCAGACACAGTGAGGAGATACAGTCCAGACACAGTGAGGAGATACATTCCAGACACAGTGAGGAGATAGAGTCCAGACAAGTGAGGAGATACATTCCAGACACAGTGAGGAGATACAGTCCAGACACAGTGAGGAGATAGAGTCCAGACACAGTGAGGAGATAGAGTCCAGACACAGTGAGGAGATACAGTCCAGACACAGTGAGGAGATAGAGTCCAGACACAGTGAGGAGATAGGGTACAGGCACAGTGAGGAGATAGAGTCCAGACACAGTGAGGAGATAGAGTCCAGACACAGTGAGGAGATAGAGTCCAGACACAGTGAGGAGATACAGTCCAGACACAGTGAGGAGATAGGGTACAGACACAGTGAGGAGATAGAGTCCAGACACAGTGAGGAGATACAGTCCAGACACAGTGAGGAGATAGAGTCCAGACACAGTGAGGAGATAGAGTCCAGACACAGTGAGGAGATACAGTCCAGACACAGTGAGGAGATAGAGTCCAGACACAGTGAGGAGATAGAGTCCAGACACAGTGAGGAGATAGAGTCCAGACACAGTGAGGAGAGAAAGACCAGACACAGTGAGGAGATAGAGTCCAGACACAGTGAGGAGATACAGTCCAGACACAGTGAGGAGATACAGTCCAGACACAGTGAGGAGATAGATTCCAGACACAGTGAGGAGATACGTTCCAGACACAGTGAGGAGATAGAGTCCAGACACAGTGAGGAGATACAGTCCAGACACAGTGAGGAGATACAGTCCAGACACAGTGAGGAGATACAGTCCAGACACAGTGAGGAGATACGTTCCAGACACAGTAAGGAGATAGAGTCCAGACACAGTGAGGAGATACAGTCCAGACACAGTGAGGAGATACAGTCCAGACACAGTGAGGAGATACAGTCCAGACACAGTGAGGAGATAGAGTCCAGACACAGTGAGGAGATACAGTCCAGACACAGTGAGGAGATACAGTCCAGACACAGTGAGGAGATAGGGTCCAGACACAGTGAGGAGATACAGTCCAGACACAGTGAGGAGATACAGTCCAGACACAGTGAGGAGATACAGTCCAGACACAGTGAGGAGATAGGGTACAGACACAGTGAGGAGATAGAGTCCAGACACAGTGAGGAGATACAGTCCAGACACAGTGAGGAGATACAGTCCAGACACAGTGAGGAGATACAGTCCAGACACAGTGAGGAGAGAAAGACCAGACACAGTGAGGAGATAGAGTCCAGACACAGTGAGGAGATAGATTCCAGACACAGTGAGGAGATACAGTCCAGACACAGTGAGGAGATAGATTCCAGACACAGTGAGGAGATACAGTCCAGACACAGTGAGGAGATACAGTCCAGACACAGTGAGGAGATACAGTCCAGACACAGTGAGGAGATAGAGTCCAGACACAGTGAGGAGAGAAAGACCAGACACAGTGAGGAGATAGAGTCCAGACACAGTGAGGAGATACAGTCCAGACACAGTGAGGAGATAGATTCCAGACACAGTGAGGAGATACGTTCCAGACACAGTGAGGAGATAGAGTCCAGACACAGTGAGGAGATACGTTCCAGACACAGTGAGGAGATAGAGTCCAGACACAGTGAGGAGATACAGTCCAGACACAGTTAGGAGATAGAGTCCAGACACAGTGAGGAGATAGAGTCCAGACACAGTGAGGAGATACGTTCCAGACACAGTGAGGAGATAGAGTCCAGACACAGTGAGGAGAGAAAGACCAGACACAGTGAGGAGATACAGTCCAGACACAGTGAGGAGATAGATTCCAGACACAGTGAGGAGATACGTTCCAGACACAGTGAGGAGATAGAGTCCAGACACAGTGAGGAGATACAGTCCAGACACAGTGAGGAGATACAGTCCAGACACAGTGAGGAGATACAGTCCAGACACAGTGAGGAGATACATTCCAGACACAGTGAGGAGATAGAGTCCAGACAAGTGAGGAGATACATTCCAGACACAGTGAGGAGATACAGTCCAGACACAGTGAGGAGATAGAGTCCAGACACAGTGAGGAGATAGAGTCCAGACACAGTGAGGAGATACAGTCCAGACACAGTGAGGAGATAGAGTCCAGACACAGTGAGGAGATAGGGTACAGGCACAGTGAGGAGATAGAGTCCAGACACAGTGAGGAGATAGAGTCCAGACACAGTGAGGAGATAGAGTCCAGACACAGTGAGGAGATACAGTCCAGACACAGTGAGGAGATAGGGTACAGACACAGTGAGGAGATAGAGTCCAGACACAGTGAGGAGATACAGTCCAGACACAGTGAGGAGATAGAGTCCAGACACAGTGAGGAGATAGAGTCCAGACACAGTGAGGAGATACAGTCCAGACACAGTGAGGAGATAGAGTCCAGACACAGTGAGGAGATAGAGTCCAGACACAGTGAGGAGATAGAGTCCAGACACAGTGAGGAGAGAAAGACCAGACACAGTGAGGAGATAGAGTCCAGACACAGTGAGGAGATACAGTCCAGACACAGTGAGGAGATACAGTCCAGACACAGTGAGGAGATAGATTCCAGACACAGTGAGGAGATACGTTCCAGACACAGTGAGGAGATAGAGTCCAGACACAGTGAGGAGATACAGTCCAGACACAGTGAGGAGATACAGTCCAGACACAGTGAGGAGATACAGTCCAGACACAGTGAGGAGATACGTTCCAGACACAGTAAGGAGATAGAGTCCAGACACAGTGAGGAGATACAGTCCAGACACAGTGAGGAGATACAGTCCAGACACAGTGAGGAGATACAGTCCAGACACAGTGAGGAGATAGAGTCCAGACACAGTGAGGAGATACAGTCCAGACACAGTGAGGAGATACAGTCCAGACACAGTGAGGAGATAGGGTCCAGACACAGTGAGGAGATACAGTCCAGACACAGTGAGGAGATACAGTCCAGACACAGTGAGGAGATACAGTCCAGACACAGTGAGGAGATAGGGTACAGACACAGTGAGGAGATAGAGTCCAGACACAGTGAGGAGATACAGTCCAGACACAGTGAGGAGATACAGTCCAGACACAGTGAGGAGATACAGTCCAGACACAGTGAGGAGATACAGTCCAGACATAGTGAGGAGATACAGTCCAGACACAGTGAGGAGATACAGTCCAGACACAGTGAGGAGATAGGGTCCAGACACAGTGAGGAGATACAGTCCAGACACAGTGAGGAGATCGAGTCCAGACACAGTGAGGAGATACAGTCCAGACACAGTGAGGAGATAGGGTCCAGACACAGTGAGGAGATACAGTCCAGACACAGTGAGGAGATAGGGTCCAGACACAGTGAGGAGATAGAGTCCAGACACAGTGAGGAGATAGATTCGAGACACAGTGAGGAGATACAGTCCAGACACAGTGAGGAGATAGATTCCAGACACAGTGAGGAGATACAGTCCAGACACAGTGAGGAGATACAGTCCAGACACAGTGAGGAGATGCAGTCCAGACACAGTGAGGAGATAGAGTCCAGACACAGTGAGGAGATAGAGTCCAGAAAAAGTGAGGAGATAGAGTCCAGACACAGTGAGGAGAGAAAGACCAGACACAGTGAGGAGATATAGTCCAGATACAGTGAGGAGATACAGTCCAGACACAGTGAGGAGATAGAGTCCAGACACAGTGAGGAGATACGTTCCAGACACAGTGAGGAGATACAGTCCAGACACAGTGAGGAGATAGATTCCAGACACAGTGAGGAGATACGTTCCAGACACAGTGAGGAGATAGAGTCCAGACACAGTGAGGAGATACAGTCCAGACACAGTGAGGAGATAGAGTCCAGACACAGTGAGGAGATACGTTCCAGACACAGTGAGGAGATAGAGTCCAGATACAGTGAGGAGATACAGTCCAGACACAGTGAGGAGATAGAGTCCAGACACAGTGAGGAGATAGAGTCCAGACATAGTGAGGAGATAGAGTCCAGACACAGTGAGGAGATAGAGTCCAGACACAGTGAGGAGAGAAAGACCAGACACAGTGAGGAGATAGAGTCCAGACACAGTGAGGAGATACAGTCCAGACACAGTGAGGAGATAGATTCCAGACACAGTGAGGAGATACAGTCCAGACACAGTGAGGAGATACAGTCAAGACACAGCGAGGAGATACAGTCCAGACACAGTGAGGAGATAGAGTCCAGACACAGTGAGGAGATAGGGTCCAGACACAGTGAGGAGATACAGTCCAGACACAGTGAGGAGACAGAGTCCTGACACAGTGAGGAGATACAGTCCAGACACAGTGAGGAGATAGGGTCCAGACACAGTGAGGAGATACAGTCCAGACACAGTGAGGAGATAGAGTCCTGACACAGTGAGGAGATACAGTCCAGACACAGTGAGGAGATAGGGTCCAGACACAGTGAGGAGATACAGTCCAGACACAGTGAGGAGATAGGGTACAGGCACAGTGAGGAGATACAGTCCAGACACAGTGAGGAGATACGTTCCAGACACAGTGAGGAGATAGAGTCCAGACACAGTGAGGAGATAGAGTCCAGACACAGTGAGGAGATAGGGTCCAGACACAGTGAGGAGATACAGTCCAGACACAGTGAGGAGATAGGGTACAGACACAGTGAGGAGATACAGTCCAGACACAGTGAGGAGATACGTTCCAGACACAGTGAGGAGATACAGTCCAGACACAGTGAGGAGATACAGTCCAGACACAGTGAGGAGATACAGTCCAGACACAGTGAGGAGATAGTGTCCAGACACAGTGAGAAGATAGAGTCCAGACATAATGAGGAGATACAGTCCAGACACAGTGAGGAGATAGGGTCCAGACACAGTGAGGATATAGGGTACAGACACAGTGAGGAGATAGGGTCCAGACACAGTGAGGAGATACAGTCCAGACACAGTGAGGAGATAGGGTCCAGACACAGTGAGGAGATACAGTCCAGACACAGTGAGGAGATAGAGTCCAGAAACAGTGAGGAGATAGGGTCCAGTCACAGTGAGGAGATAGGGTCCAGACACAGTGAGGATATAGGGTCCAGACACAGTGAGGAGATACAGTCCAGACACAGTGAGGAGATACAGTCCAGACACAGTGAGGAGATACAGTCCAGACACAGTGAGGAGATAGGGTCCAGACACAGTGAGGAGATAGGGTCCAGACTATGTGAGGAGATACAGTTCAGACACAGCGAGGAGATACAGTCCAGACACAGTGAGGAGATACAGTCCAGACACAGTGAGGAAATACAGTCCAGACACAGTGAGGAGATACAGTCCAGACACAGTGAGGAGATACAGTCCAGACACAGTGAGGAGATACAGTCCAGACACAGTGAGGAGATACAGTCCAGACACAGCGAGGAGATACAGTCCAGACACAGTGAGAAGAGAAAGACCAGACACAGTGAGGAGATAGAGTCCAGACACAGTGAGGAGATACAGTCCAGACACAGTGAGGAGATACAGTCCAGACACAGTGAGGAGATAGAGTCCAGACACAGTGAGGAGATACAGTCCGGACACAGCGAGGAGATACAGTCCAGACACAGTGAGGAGATAGATTCCAGACACAGTGAGGAGATACAGTCCAGACACAGTGAGGAGATACAGTCCAGACACAGTGAGGCGATACAGTCCAGACACAGCGAGGAGATACAGTCCAGACACAGTGAGGAGATAGGGTCCAGACACAGTGAGTAGATACAGTCCAGACACAGTGAGGAGATAGAGTCCAGACACAGTGAGGAGATACAGTCCAGACACAGTGAGGAAATACAGTCCAGACACAGTGAGGAGATAGAGTCCAGACACAGTGAGGAGATAGGGTCCAGACACAGTGAGGAGATACAGTCCAGACACAGTGAGGAGATACAGTCCAGACACAGTGAGGAGATACAGTCCAGACACAGTGAGGAGATACAGTCCAGACACAGTGAGGAGATACAGTCCAGACACAGTGAGGAGATAGGGTCCAGACACAGTGAGGAGATACAGTCCAGACACAGTGAGGAGATAGAGTCCAGACACAGTGAGGAGATACAGTCCAGACACAGTGAGGAGATACAGTCCAGACACAGCGAGGAGATACAGTCCAGACACAGTGAGGAGATAGAGTCCAGACACAGTGAGGAGATAGGGTCCAGACACAGTGAGGAGATAGAGTCCAGACACAGTGAGGAGATACAGTCCAGACACAGTGAGGAGATAGGGTCCAGACACAGTGAGGAGATACAGTTCAGACTAAGTGAGGAGATACATTCCAGACACAGTGAGGAGATACAGTCCAGACACAGTGAGGAGATACAGTCCAGACACAGTGAGGAGATACAGTCCAGACACAGTGAGGAGATACAGTCCAGACACAGTGAGGAGATACAGTCCAGACACAGTGAGGAGATAGAGTCCAGACACAGTGAGGAGATACAGTCCAGACACAGTGAGGAGATAGAGTCCAGACACAGTGAGGAGATAGAGTCCAGACACAGTGAGGAGATAGAGTCCAGACACAGTGAGGAGAGAAAGACCAGACACAGTGAGGAGATAGAGTCCAGACACAGTGAGGAGATACAGTCCAGACACAGTGAGGAGATACAGTCCAGACACAGTGAGGAGATAGATTCCAGACACAGTGAGGAGATACGTTCCAGACACAGTGAGGAGATAGAGTCCAGACACAGTGAGGAGATACAGTCCAGACACAGTGAGGAGATACAGTCCAGACACAGTGAGGAGATACAGTCCAGACACAGTGAGGAGATACGTTCCAGACACAGTAAGGAGATAGAGTCCAGACACAGTGAGGAGATACAGTCCAGACACAGTGAGGAGATACAGTCCAGACACAGTGAGGAGATACAGTCCAGACACAGTGAGGAGATAGAGTCCAGACACAGTGAGGAGATACAGTCCAGACACAGTGAGGAGATACAGTCCAGACACAGTGAGGAGATAGGGTCCAGACACAGTGAGGAGATACAGTCCAGACACAGTGAGGAGATAGAGTCCAGACACAGTGAGGAGATACAGTCCAGACACAGTGAGGAGATAGGGTACAGACACAGTGAGGAGATAGAGTCCAGACACAGTGAGGAGATACAGTCCAGACACAGTGAGGAGATACAGTCCAGACACAGTGAGGAGATACAGTCCAGACACAGTGAGGAGATACAGTCCAGACATAGTGAGGAGATACAGTCCAGACACAGTGAGGAGATACAGTCCAGACACAGTGAGGAGATAGGGTCCAGACACAGTGAGGAGATACAGTCCAGACACAGTGAGGAGATCGAGTCCAGACACAGTGAGGAGATACAGTCCAGACACAGTGAGGAGATAGGGTCCAGACACAGTGAGGAGATAGAGTCCAGACACAGTGAGGAGATAGGGTCCAGACACAGTGAGGAGATAGAGTCCAGACACAGTGAGGAGATAGATTCGAGACACAGTGAGGAGATACAGTCCAGACACAGTGAGGAGATAGATTCCAGACACAGTGAGGAGATACAGTCCAGACACAGTGAGGAGATACAGTCCAGACACAGTGAGGAGATGCAGTCCAGACACAGTGAGGAGATAGAGTCCAGACACAGTGAGGAGATAGAGTCCAGACAAAGTGAGGAGATAGAGTCCAGACACAGTGAGGAGAGAAAGACCAGACACAGTGAGGAGATATAGTCCAGATACAGTGAGGAGATACAGTCCAGACACAGTGAGGAGATAGAGTCCAGACACAGTGAGGAGATACGTTCCAGACACAGTGAGGAGATACAGTCCAGACACAGTGAGGAGATAGATTCCAGACACAGTGAGGAGATACGTTCCAGACACAGTGAGGAGATAGAGTCCAGACACAGTGAGGAGATACAGTCCAGACACAGTGAGGAGATAGAGTCCAGACACAGTGAGGAGATACGTTCCAGACACAGTGAGGAGATAGAGTCCAGATACAGTGAGGAGATACAGTCCAGACACAGTGAGGAGATAGAGTCCAGACACAGTGAGGAGATAGAGTCCAGACATAGTGAGGAGATAGAGTCCAGACACAGTGAGGAGATAGAGTCCAGACACAGTGAGGAGAGAAAGACCAGACACAGTGAGGAGATAGAGTCCAGACACAGTGAGGAGATACAGTCCAGACACAGTGAGGAGATAGATTCCAGACACAGTGAGGAGATACAGTCCAGACACAGTGAGGAGATACAGTCAAGACACAGCGAGGAGATACAGTCCAGACACAGTGAGGAGATAGAGTCCAGACACAGTGAGGAGATAGGGTCCAGACACAGTGAGGAGATACAGTCCAGACACAGTGAGGAGACAGAGTCCTGACACAGTGAGGAGATACAGTCCAGACACAGTGAGGAGATAGGGTCCAGACACAGTGAGGAGATACAGTCCAGACACAGTGAGGAGATAGAGTCCTGACACAGTGAGGAGATACAGTCCAGACACAGTGAGGAGATAGGGTCCAGACACAGTGAGGAGATACAGTCCAGACACAGTGAGGAGATAGGGTACAGGCACAGTGAGGAGATACAGTCCAGACACAGTGAGGAGATACGTTCCAGACACAGTGAGGAGATAGAGTCCAGACACAGTGAGGAGATAGAGTCCAGACACAGTGAGGAGATACAGTCCAGACACAGTGAGGAGATAGAGTCCAGACACAGTGAGGAGATACGTTCCAGACACAGTGAGGAGATAGAGTCCAGATACAGTGAGGAGATACAGTCCAGACACAGTGAGGAGATAGAGTCCAGACACAGTGAGGAGATAGAGTCCAGACATAGTGAGGAGATAGAGTCCAGACACAGTGAGGAGATAGAGTCCAGACACAGTGAGGAGAGAAAGACCAGACACAGTGAGGAGATAGAGTCCAGACACAGTGAGGAGATACAGTCCAGACACAGTGAGGAGATAGATTCCAGACACAGTGAGGAGATACAGTCCAGACACAGTGAGGAGATACAGTCAAGACACAGCGAGGAGATACAGTCCAGACACAGTGAGGAGATAGAGTCCAGACACAGTGAGGAGATAGGGTCCAGACACAGTGAGGAGATACAGTCCAGACACAGTGAGGAGACAGAGTCCTGACACAGTGAGGAGATACAGTCCAGACACAGTGAGGAGATAGGGTCCAGACACAGTGAGGAGATACAGTCCAGACACAGTGAGGAGATAGAGTCCTGACACAGTGAGGAGATACAGTCCAGACACAGTGAGGAGATAGGGTCCAGACACAGTGAGGAGATACAGTCCAGACACAGTGAGGAGATAGGGTACAGGCACAGTGAGGAGATACAGTCCAGACACAGTGAGGAGATACGTTCCAGACACAGTGAGGAGATAGAGTCCAGACACAGTGAGGAGATAGAGTCCAGACACAGTGAGGAGATAGGGTCCAGACACAGTGAGGAGATACAGTCCAGACACAGTGAGGAGATAGGGTACAGACACAGTGAGGAGATACAGTCCAGACACAGTGAGGAGATACGTTCCAGACACAGTGAGGAGATACAGTCCAGACACAGTGAGGAGATACAGTCCAGACACAGTGAGGAGATACAGTCCAGACACAGTGAGGAGATAGTGTCCAGACACAGTGAGAAGATAGAGTCCAGACATAATGAGGAGATACAGTCCAGACACAGTGAGGAGATAGGGTCCAGACACAGTGAGGATATAGGGTACAGACACAGTGAGGAGATAGGGTCCAGACACAGTGAGGAGATACAGTCCAGACACAGTGAGGAGATAGGGTCCAGACACAGTGAGGAGATACAGTCCAGACACAGTGAGGAGATAGAGTCCAGAAACAGTGAGGAGATAGGGTCCAGTCACAGTGAGGAGATAGGGTCCAGACACAGTGAGGATATAGGGTACAGACACAGTGAGGAGATACAGTCCAGACACAGTGAGGAGATACAGGCCAGACACAGTGAGGAGATACAGTCCAGACACAGTGAGGAGATAGGGTCCAGACACAGTGAGGAGATAGGGTCCAGACTATGTGAGGAGATACAGTTCAGACACAGCGAGGAGATACAGTCCAGACACAGTGAGGAGATACAGTCCAGACACAGTGAGGAGATACAGTCCAGACACAGTGAGGAGATACAGTCCAGACACAGTGAGGAGATACAGTCCAGACACAGTGAGGAGATACAGTCCAGACACAGCGAGGAGATACAGTCCAGACACAGTGAGAAGAGAAAGACCAGACACAGTGAGGAGATAGAGTCCAGACACAGTGAGGAGATACAGTCCAGACACAGTGAGGAGATACAGTGAGGAGATAGAGTCCAGACACAGTGAGGAGATACAGTCCGGACACAGCGAGGAGATACAGTCCAGACACAGTGAGGAGATAGAGTCCAGAAACAGTGAGGAGATAGGGTCCAGACACAGTGAGGAGATAGATTCCAGACACAGTGAGGAGATACAGTCCAGACACAGTGAGGAGATACAGTCCAGACACAGTGAGGCGATACAGTCCAGACACAGCGAGGAGATACAGTCCAGACACAGTGAGGAGATAGGGTCCAGACACAGTGAGGAGATACAGTCCAGACACAGTGAGGAGATAGAGTCCAGACACAGTGAGGAGATACAGTCCAGACACAGTGAGGAAATACCGTCCAGACACAGTGAGGAGATAGAGTCCAGACACAGTGAGGAGATAGGGTCCAGACACAATGAGGAGATACAGTCCAGACACAGTGAGGAGATACAGTCCAGACACAGTGAGGAGATACAGTCCAGACACAGTGAGGAGATACAGTCCAGACACAGTGAGGAGATACAGTCCAGACACAGTGAGGAGATAGGGTCCAGACACAGTGAGGAGATACAGTCCAGACACAGTGAGGAGATAGAGTCCAGACACAGTGAGCAGATACAGTCCAGACACAGTGAGGAGATACAGTCCAGACACAGCGAGGAGATACAGTCCAGACACAGTGAGGAGATAGAGTCCAGACACAGTGAGGAGATAGGGTCCAGACACAGTGAGGAGATAGAGTCCAGACACAGTGAGGAGATACAGTCCAGACACAGTGAGGAGATAGGGTCCAGACACAGTGAGGAGATACAGTTCAGACTAAGTGAGGAGATACATTCCAGACACAGTGAGGAGATACAGTCCAGACACAGTGAGGAGATACAGTCCAGACACAGTGAGGAGATACAGTCCAGACACAGTGAGGAGATACAGTCCAGACACAGTGAGGAGATACAGTCCAGACACAGTGAGGAGATACAGTCCAGACACAGTGAGGAGATACAGTCCAGACACAGTGAGGAGATACAGTCCAGACACAGTGAGGAGATACAGTCCAGACACAGTGAGGAGATACAGTCCAGACACAGTGAGGAGATAGGGTCCAGACACAGTGAGGAGATAGAGTCCAGACACAGTGAGGAGATACAGTCCAGACACAGTGAGGAGATACAGTCCAGACACAGCGAGGAGATACAGTACAGACACAGTGAGGAGATAGAGTCCAGACACAGTGAGGAGATAGGGTCCAGACACAGTGAGGAGATAGAGTCCAGACACAGTGAGGAGATACAGTCCAGACACAGTGAGAAGATAGAATCCAGACACAGTGAGGAGATACGGTCCAGACACAGTGAGGAGATACAGTCCAGACACCGTGAGGAGATACAGTCCAGACACAGTGAGGAGATAGGGTCCAGACACAGTGAGGAGATACAGTCCAGACACAGCGAGGAGATACAGTCCAGACACAGTGAGGAGATACAGTCCAGACACAGTGAGGAGATAGGGTCCAGACACAGGGAGGAGATACAGTCCAGACACAGTGAGGAGATAGGGTACAGGCACAGTGAGGAGATACAGTCCAGACACAGTGAGGAGATACGTTCCAGACACAGTGAGGAGATACAGTCCAGACACAGCGAGGAGATACAGTCCAGACACAGTGAGAAGAGAAAGACCAGACACAGTGAGGAGATACAGTCCAGACACAGTGAGGAGATACAGTCCAGACACAGTGAGGAGATACAGTCCAGACACAGTGAGGAGATACAGTCCAGACACAGTGAGGAGATACAGTCCAGACACAGTGAGGAGATACAGTCCAGACACAGTGAGGAGATACAGTCCAGACACAGTGAGGAGATACAGTCCAGACACAGTGAGGAGATACAGTCCAGACACAGTGAGGAGATACAGTCCAGACACAGTGAGGAGATAGGGTCCAGACACAGTGAGGAGATAGAGTCCAGACACAGTGAGGAGATACAGTCCAGACACAGTGAGGAGATACAGTCCAGACACAGCGAGGAGATACAGTACAGACACAGTGAGGAGATAGGGTCCAGACACAGTGAGGAGATACAGTCCAGACACAGTGAGGAGATAGAGTCCAGACACAGTGAGGAGATACAGTCCAGACACAGTGAGGAAATACAGTCCAGACACAGTGAGGAGATAGAGTCCAGACACAGTGAGGAGATAGGTTCCAGACACAATGAGGAGATACAGTCCAGACACAGTGAGGAGATACAGTCCAGACACAGTGAGGAGATACAGTCCAGACACAGTGAGGAGATACAGTCCAGACACAGTGAGGAGATACAGTCCAGACACAGTGAGGAGATAGGGTCCAGACACAGTGAGGAGATACAGTCCAGACACAGTGAGGAGATAGAGTCCAGACACAGTGAGCAGATACAGTCCAGACACAGTGAGGAGATACAGTCCAGACACAGCGAGGAGATACAGTCCAGACACAGTGAGGAGATAGAGTCCAGACACAGTGAGGAGATAGGGTCCAGACACAGTGAGGAGATAGAGTCCAGACACAGTGAGGAGATACAGTCCAGACACAGTGAGGAGATAGGGTCCAGACACAGTGAGGAGATACAGTTCAGACTAAGTGAGGAGATACATTCCAGACACAGTGAGGAGATACAGTCCAGACACAGTGAGGAGATACAGTCCAGACACAGTGAGGAGATACAGTCCAGACACAGTGAGGAGATACAGTCCAGACACAGTGAGGAGATACAGTCCAGACACAGTGAGGAGATACAGTCCAGACACAGTGAGGAGATACAGTCCAGACACAGTGAGGAGATACAGTCCAGACACAGTGAGGAGATACAGTCCAGACACAGTGAGGAGATACAGTCCAGACACAGTGAGGAGATAGGGTCCAGACACAGTGAGGAGATAGAGTCCAGACACAGTGAGGAGATACAGTCCAGACACAGTGAGGAGATACAGTCCAGACACAGCGAGGAGATACAGTACAGACACAGTGAGGAGATAGAGTCCAGACACAGTGAGGAGATAGGGTCCAGACACAGTGAGGAGATAGAGTCCAGACACAGTGAGGAGATACAGTCCAGACACAGTGAGAAGATAGAATCCAGACACAGTGAGGAGATACGGTCCAGACACAGTGAGGAGATACAGTCCAGACACCGTGAGGAGATACAGTCCAGACACAGTGAGGAGATAGGGTCCAGACACAGTGAGGAGATACAGTCCAGACACAGCGAGGAGATACAGTCCAGACACAGTGAGGAGATACAGTCCAGACACAGTGAGGAGATAGGGTCCAGACACAGTGAGGAGATACAGTCCAGACACAGTGAGGAGATAGGGTACAGGCACAGTGAGGAGATACAGTCCAGACACAGTGAGGAGATACGTTCCAGACACAGTGAGGAGATACAGTCCAGACACAGCGAGGAGATACAGTCCAGACACAGTGAGAAGAGAAAGACCAGACACAGTGAGGAGATACAGTCCAGACACAGTGAGGAGATACAGTCCAGACACAGTGAGGAGATACAGTCCAGACACAGTGAGGAGATACAGTCCAGACACAGTGAGGAGATACAGTCCAGACACAGTGAGGAGATACAGTCCAGACACAGTGAGGAGATACAGTCCAGACACAGTGAGGAGATACAGTCCAGACACAGTGAGGAGATACAGTCCAGACACAGTGAGGAGATACAGTCCAGACACAGTGAGGAGATAGGGTCCAGACACAGTGAGGAGATAGAGTCCAGACACAGTGAGGAGATACAGTCCAGACACAGTGAGGAGATACAGTCCAGACACAGCGAGGAGATACAGTACAGACACAGTGAGGAGATAGAGTCCAGACACAGTGAGGAGATAGGGTCCAGACACAGTGAGGAGATAGAGTCCAGACACAGTGAGGAGATACAGTCCAGACACAGTGAGAAGATAGAATCCAGACACAGTGAGGAGATACGGTCCAGACACAGTGAGGAGATACAGTCCAGACACCGTGAGGAGATACAGTCCAGACACAGTGAGGAGATAGGGTCCAGACACAGTGAGGAGATACAGTCCAGACACAGCGAGGAGATACAGTCCAGACACAGTGAGGAGATACAGTCCAGACACAGTGAGGAGATAGGGTCCAGACACAGTGAGGAGATACAGTCCAGACACAGTGAGGAGATAGGGTACAGGCACAGTGAGGAGATACAGTCCAGACACAGTGAGGAGATACGTTCCAGACACAGTGAGGAGATAGAGTCCAGACACAGTGAGGAGATAGAGTCCAGACACAGTGAGGAGATAGGGTCCAGACACAGTGAGGAGATACAGTCCAGACACAGTGAGGAGATAGGGTACAGACACAGTGAGGAGATACAGTCCAGACACAGTGAGGAGATACGTTCCAGACACAGTGAGGAGATACAGTCCAGACACAGTGAGGAGATACAGTCCAGACACAGTGAGGA
The DNA here is from genome assembly GCF_047496885.1 of Scyliorhinus torazame. Lineage (NCBI taxonomy): Eukaryota > Metazoa > Chordata > Chondrichthyes > Carcharhiniformes > Scyliorhinidae > Scyliorhinus > Scyliorhinus torazame. The sequence goes on along the minus strand of NC_092720.1, from coordinate 124,556,499 downwards.
GATAGGGTCCAGACACAGTGAGGAGATACAGTCCAGACACAGTGAGGAGATAGTGTCCAGACACAGTGAGAAGATAGAGTCCAGACATAGTGAGGAGATACAGTCCAGACACAGTGAGGAGATAGGGTCCAGACACAGTGAGGAGATACAGTCCAGACACAGTGAGGAGATACAGTCCAGACACAGTGAGGAGATAGAGTCCAGACACAGTGAGGAGATAGGGTCCAGACACAGTGAGGATATAGGGTACAGACACAGTGAGGAGATACAGTCCAGACACAGTGAGGAGATACAGTCCAGACACAGTGAGGAGATACAGTCCAGACACAGTGAGGAGATAGGGTCCAGACACAGTGAGGAGATAGGGTCCAGACACAGTGAGGAGATACAGTCCAGACACAGCGAGGAGATAGAGTCCTGACACAGTGAGGAGATACAGTCCAGACACAGTGAGGAGATACAGTCCAGACACAGTGAGGAGATACAGTCCAGACACAGTGAGGAGATAGGGTCCAGACACAGTGAGGAGATACAGTCCAGACACAGTGAGGAGATACAGTCCAGACACAGTGAGGAGATACAGTCCAGACACAGTGAGGAGATACTGTCCAGACACAGTGAGGAGATACAGTCCAGACACAGTGAGGAGATACAGTCCAGACACAGCGAGGAGATACAGTCCAGACACAGTGAGAAGAGAAAGACCAGACACAGTGAGGAGATAGAGTCCAGACACAGTGAGGAGATACAGTCCAGACACAGTGAGGAGATACAGTCCAGACACAGTGAGGAGATAGAGTCCAGACACAGTGAGGAGATACAGTCCAGACACAGCGAGGAGATACAGTCCAGACACAGTGAGGAGATAGAGTCCAGACACAGTGAGGAGATAGGGTCCAGACACAGTGAGGAGATAGATTCCAGACACAGTGAGGAGATACAGTCCAGACACAGTGAGGAGATACAGTCCAGACACAGTGAAGAGATAGAGTCCAGACACAGTGAGGAGATAGGGTCCAGACACAGTGAGGAGATAGATTCCAGACACAGTGAGGAGATACAGTCCAGACACAGTGAGGAGATACAGTCCAGACACAGTGAGGCGATACAGTCCAGACACAGTGAGGAAATACAGTCCAGACACAGTGAGGAGATAGAGTCCAGACACAGTGAGGAGATAGGGTCCAGACACAGTGAGGAGATACAGTCCAGACACAGTGAAGAGATAGAGTCCAGACACAGCGAGGAGATACAGTCCAGACACAGTGAGGAGATAGGGTCCAGACACAGTGAGGAGATACAGTCCAGACACAGTGAGGAGATAGAGTCCAGACACAGTGAGGAGATACAGTCCAGACACAGTGAGGAAATACAGTCCAGACACAGTGAGGAATTAGAGTCCAGACACAGTGAGGAGATAGGGTCCAGACACAGTGAGGAGATACAGTCCAGACACAGTGAGGAGATACAGTCCAGACACAGTGAGGAGATACAGTCCAGACACAGTGAGGAGATAGAGTCCAGACACAGTGAGGAGATAGGGTCCAGACACAGTGAGGAGATACAGTCCAGACACAGTGAGGAGATAGAGTCCAGACACAGTGAGGAGATACAGTCCAGACACAGTGAGGAGATACAGTCCAGACACAGCGAGGAGATAAAGTCCAGACACAGTGAGGAGATAGAGTCCAGACACAGTGAGGAGATAGGGTCCAGACACAGTGAGGAGATAGAGTCCAGACACAGTGAGGAGATACAGTCCAGACACAGTGAGGAGATAGGGTCCAGACACAGTGAGGAGATACAGTTCAGACACAGTGAGGAGATACAGTCCAGACACAGTGAGGAGATACAGTCCAGACACAGTGAGGAGATAGGGTACAGACACAGTGAGGAGATAGAGTCCAGACACAGTGAGGAGATACAGTCCAGACACAGTGAGGAGATACAGTCCAGACACAGTGAGGAGATACAGTCCAGACACAGTGAGGAGAGAAAGACCAGACACAGTGAGGAGATAGAGTCCAGACACAGTGAGGAGATAGATTCCAGACACAGTGAGGAGATACAGTCCAGACACAGTGAGGAGATAGATTCCAGACACAGTGAGGAGATACAGTCCAGACACAGTGAGGAGATACAGTCCAGACACAGTGAGGAGATACAGTCCAGACACAGTGAGGAGATAGAGTCCAGACACAGTGAGGAGAGAAAGACCAGACACAGTGAGGAGATAGAGTCCAGACACAGTGAGGAGATACAGTCCAGACACAGTGAGGAGATAGATTCCAGACACAGTGAGGAGATACGTTCCAGACACAGTGAGGAGATAGAGTCCAGACACAGTGAGGAGGTACGTTCCAGACACAGTGAGGAGATAGAGTCCAGACACAGTGAGGAGATACAGTCCAGACACAGTTAGGAGATAGAGTCCAGACACAGTGAGGAGATAGAGTCCAGACACAGTGAGGAGATACGTTCCAGACACAGTGAGGAGATAGAGTCCAGACACAGTGAGGAGAGAAAGACCAGACACAGTGAGGAGATACAGTCCAGACACAGTGAGGAGATAGATTCCAGACACAGTGAGGAGATACGTTCCAGACACAGTGAGGAGATAGAGTCCAGACACAGTGAGGAGATACAGTCCAGACACAGTGAGGAGATACAGTCCAGACACAGTGAGGAGATACAGTCCAGACACAGTGAGGAGATACATTCCAGACACAGTGAGGAGATAGAGTCCAGACAAGTGAGGAGATACATTCCAGACACAGTGAGGAGATACAGTCCAGACACAGTGAGGAGATACAGTCCAGACACAGTGAGGAGATAGAGTCCAGACACAGTGAGGAGATACAGTCCAGACACAGTGAGGAGATAGAGTCCAGACACAGTGAGGAGATAGGGTACAGGCACAGTGAGGAGATAGAGTCCAGACACAGTGAGGAGATAGAGTCCAGACACAGTGAGGAGATAGAGTCCAGACACAGTGAGGAGATACAGTCCAGACACAGTGAGGAGATAGGGTACAGACACAGTGAGGAGACAGAGTCCTGACACAGTGAGGAGATACAGTCCAGACACAGTGAGGAGATAGGGTCCAGACACAGTGAGGAGATACAGTCCAGACACAGTGAGGAGATAGAGTCCTGACACAGTGAGGAGATACAGTCCAGACACAGTGAGGAGATAGGGTCCAGACACAGTGAGGAGATACAGTCCAGACACAGTGAGGAGATAGGGTACAGGCACAGTGAGGAGATACAGTCCAGACACAGTGAGGAGATACGTTCCAGACACAGTGAGGAGATAGAGTCCAGACACAGTGAGGAGATAGAGTCCAGACACAGTGAGGAGATAGGGTCCAGACACAGTGAGGAGATACAGTCCAGACACAGTGAGGAGATAGGGTACAGACACAGTGAGGAGATACAGTCCAGACACAGTGAGGAGATACGTTCCAGACACAGTGAGGAGATACAGTCCAGACACAGTGAGGAGATACAGTCCAGACACAGTGAGGAGATACAGTCCAGACACAGTGAGGAGATAGTGTCCAGACACAGTGAGAAGATAGAGTCCAGACATAATGAGGAGATACAGTCCAGACACAGTGAGGAGATAGGGTCCAGACACAGTGAGGATATAGGGTACAGACACAGTGAGGAGATAGGGTCCAGACACAGTGAGGAGATACAGTCCAGACACAGTGAGGAGATAGGGTCCAGACACAGTGAGGAGATACAGTCCAGACACAGTGAGGAGATAGAGTCCAGAAACAGTGAGGAGATAGGGTCCAGTCACAGTGAGGAGATAGGGTCCAGACACAGTGAGGATATAGGGTCCAGACACAGTGAGGAGATACAGTCCAGACACAGTGAGGAGATACAGTCCAGACACAGTGAGGAGATACAGTCCAGACACAGTGAGGAGATAGGGTCCAGACACAGTGAGGAGATAGGGTCCAGACTATGTGAGGAGATACAGTTCAGACACAGCGAGGAGATACAGTCCAGACACAGTGAGGAGATACAGTCCAGACACAGTGAGGAAATACAGTCCAGACACAGTGAGGAGATACAGTCCAGACACAGTGAGGAGATACAGTCCAGACACAGTGAGGAGATACAGTCCAGACACAGTGAGGAGATACAGTCCAGACACAGCGAGGAGATACAGTCCAGACACAGTGAGAAGAGAAAGACCAGACACAGTGAGGAGATAGAGTCCAGACACAGTGAGGAGATACAGTCCAGACACAGTGAGGAGATACAGTCCAGACACAGTGAGGAGATAGAGTCCAGACACAGTGAGGAGATACAGTCCGGACACAGCGAGGAGATACAGTCCAGACACAGTGAGGAGATAGATTCCAGACACAGTGAGGAGATACAGTCCAGACACAGTGAGGAGATACAGTCCAGACACAGTGAGGCGATACAGTCCAGACACAGCGAGGAGATACAGTCCAGACACAGTGAGGAGATAGGGTCCAGACACAGTGAGGAGATACAGTCCAGACACAGTGAGGAGATAGAGTCCAGACACAGTGAGGAGATACAGTCCAGACACAGTGAGGAAATACAGTCCAGACACAGTGAGGAGATAGAGTCCAGACACAGTGAGGAGATAGGGTCCAGACACAGTGAGGAGATACAGTCCAGACACAGTGAGGAGATACAGTCCAGACACAGTGAGGAGATACAGTCCAGACACAGTGAGGAGATACAGTCCAGACACAGTGAGGAGATACAGTCCAGACACAGTGAGGAGATAGGGTCCAGACACAGTGAGGAGATACAGTCCAGACACAGTGAGGAGATAGAGTCCAGACACAGTGAGGAGATACAGTCCAGACACAGTGAGGAGATACAGTCCAGACACAGCGAGGAGATACAGTCCAGACACAGTGAGGAGATAGAGTCCAGACACAGTGAGGAGATAGGGTCCAGACACAGTGAGGAGATAGAGTCCAGACACAGTGAGGAGATACAGTCCAGACACAGTGAGGAGATAGGGTCCAGACACAGTGAGGAGATACAGTTCAGACTAAGTGAGGAGATACATTCCAGACACAGTGAGGAGATACAGTCCAGACACAGTGAGGAGATACAGTCCAGACACAGTGAGGAGATACAGTCCAGACACAGTGAGGAGATACAGTCCAGACACAGTGAGGAGATACAGTCCAGACACAGTGAGGAGATAGAGTCCAGACACAGTGAGGAGATACAGTCCAGACACAGTGAGGAGATAGAGTCCAGACACAGTGAGGAGATAGAGTCCAGACACAGTGAGGAGAGAAAGACCAGACACAGTGAGGAGATAGAGTCCAGACACAGTGAGGAGATACAGTCCAGACACAGTGAGGAGATACAGTCCAGACACAGTGAGGAGATAGATTCCAGACACAGTGAGGAGATACGTTCCAGACACAGTGAGGAGATAGAGTCCAGACACAGTGAGGAGATACAGTCCAGACACAGTGAGGAGATACAGTCCAGACACAGTGAGGAGATACAGTCCAGACACAGTGAGGAGATACGTTCCAGACACAGTAAGGAGATAGAGTCCAGACACAGTGAGGAGATACAGTCCAGACACAGTGAGGAGATACAGTCCAGACACAGTGAGGAGATACAGTCCAGACACAGTGAGGAGATAGAGTCCAGACACAGTGAGGAGATACAGTCCAGACACAGTGAGGAGATACAGTCCAGACACAGTGAGGAGATAGGGTCCAGACACAGTGAGGAGATACAGTCCAGACACAGTGAGGAGATAGAGTCCAGACACAGTGAGGAGATACAGTCCAGACACAGTGAGGAGATAGGGTACAGACACAGTGAGGAGATAGAGTCCAGACACAGTGAGGAGATACAGTCCAGACACAGTGAGGAGATACAGTCCAGACACAGTGAGGAGATACAGTCCAGACACAGTGAGGAGATACAGTCCAGACATAGTGAGGAGATACAGTCCAGACACAGTGAGGAGATACAGTCCAGACACAGTGAGGAGATAGGGTCCAGACACAGTGAGGAGATACAGTCCAGACACAGTGAGGAGATCGAGTCCAGACACAGTGAGGAGATACAGTCCAGACACAGTGAGGAGATAGGGTCCAGACACAGCGAGGAGATAGAGTCCAGACACAGTGAGGAGATAGGGTCCAGACACAGTGAGGAGATAGAGTCCAGACACAGTGAGGAGATAGATTCGAGACACAGTGAGGAGATACAGTCCAGACACAGTGAGGAGATAGATTCCAGACACAGTGAGGAGATACAGTCCAGACACAGTGAGGAGATACAGTCCAGACACAGTGAGGAGATGCAGTCCAGACACAGTGAGGAGATAGAGTCCAGACACAGTGAGGAGATAGAGTCCAGACAAAGTGAGGAGATAGAGTCCAGACACAGTGAGGAGAGAAAGACCAGACACAGTGAGGAGATATAGTCCAGATACAGTGAGGAGATACAGTCCAGACACAGTGAGGAGATAGAGTCCAGACACAGTGAGGAGATACGTTCCAGACACAGTGAGGAGATACAGTCCAGACACAGTGAGGAGATAGATTCCAGACACAGTGAGGAGATACGTTCCAGACACAGTGAGGAGATAGAGTCCAGACACAGTGAGGAGATACAGTCCAGACACAGTGAGGAGATAGAGTCCAGACACAGTGAGGAGATACGTTCCAGACACAGTGAGGAGATAGAGTCCAGATACAGTGAGGAGATACAGTCCAGACACAGTGAGGAGATAGAGTCCAGACACAGTGAGGAGATAGAGTCCAGACATAGTGAGGAGATAGAGTCCAGACACAGTGAGGAGATAGAGTCCAGACACAGTGAGGAGAGAAAGACCAGACACAGTGAGGAGATAGAGTCCAGACACAGTGAGGAGATACAGTCCAGACACAGTGAGGAGATAGATTCCAGACACAGTGAGGAGATACAGTCCAGACACAGTGAGGAGATACAGTCAAGACACAGCGAGGAGATACAGTCCAGACACAGTGAGGAGATAGAGTCCAGACACAGTGAGGAGATAGGGTCCAGACACAGTGAGGAGATACAGTCCAGACACAGTGAGGAGACAGAGTCCTGACACAGTGAGGAGATACAGTCCAGACACAGTGAGGAGATAGGGTCCAGACACAGTGAGGAGATACAGTCCAGACACAGTGAGGAGATAGAGTCCTGACACAGTGAGGAGATACAGTCCAGACACAGTGAGGAGATAGGGTCCAGACACAGTGAGGAGATACAGTCCAGACACAGTGAGGAGATAGGGTACAGGCACAGTGAGGAGATACAGTCCAGACACAGTGAGGAGATACGTTCCAGACACAGTGAGGAGATAGAGTCCAGACACAGTGAGGAGATAGAGTCCAGACACAGTGAGGAGATACAGTCCAGACACAGTGAGGAGATAGAGTCCAGACACAGTGAGGAGATACGTTCCAGACACAGTGAGGAGATAGAGTCCAGATACAGTGAGGAGATACAGTCCAGACACAGTGAGGAGATAGAGTCCAGACACAGTGAGGAGATAGAGTCCAGACATAGTGAGGAGATAGAGTCCAGACACAGTGAGGAGATAGAGTCCAGACACAGTGAGGAGAGAAAGACCAGACACAGTGAGGAGATAGAGTCCAGACACAGTGAGGAGATACAGTCCAGACACAGTGAGGAGATAGATTCCAGACACAGTGAGGAGATACAGTCCAGACACAGTGAGGAGATACAGTCAAGACACAGCGAGGAGATACAGTCCAGACACAGTGAGGAGATAGAGTCCAGACACAGTGAGGAGATAGGGTCCAGACACAGTGAGGAGATACAGTCCAGACACAGTGAGGAGACAGAGTCCTGACACAGTGAGGAGATACAGTCCAGACACAGTGAGGAGATAGGGTCCAGACACAGTGAGGAGATACAGTCCAGACACAGTGAGGAGATAGAGTCCTGACACAGTGAGGAGATACAGTCCAGACACAGTGAGGAGATAGGGTCCAGACACAGTGAGGAGATACAGTCCAGACACAGTGAGGAGATAGGGTACAGGCACAGTGAGGAGATACAGTCCAGACACAGTGAGGAGATACGTTCCAGACACAGTGAGGAGATAGAGTCCAGACACAGTGAGGAGATAGAGTCCAGACACAGTGAGGAGATAGGGTCCAGACACAGTGAGGAGATACAGTCCAGACACAGTGAGGAGATAGGGTACAGACACAGTGAGGAGATACAGTCCAGACACAGTGAGGAGATACGTTCCAGACACAGTGAGGAGATACAGTCCAGACACAGTGAGGAGATACAGTCCAGACACAGTGAGGAGATACAGTCCAGACACAGTGAGGAGATAGTGTCCAGACACAGTGAGAAGATAGAGTCCAGACATAATGAGGAGATACAGTCCAGACACAGTGAGGAGATAGGGTCCAGACACAGTGAGGATATAGGGTACAGACACAGTGAGGAGATAGGGTCCAGACACAGTGAGGAGATACAGTCCAGACACAGTGAGGAGATAGGGTCCAGACACAGTGAGGAGATACAGTCCAGACACAGTGAGGAGATAGAGTCCAGAAACAGTGAGGAGATAGGGTCCAGTCACAGTGAGGAGATAGGGTCCAGACACAGTGAGGATATAGGGTACAGACACAGTGAGGAGATACAGTCCAGACACAGTGAGGAGATACAGTCCAGACACAGTGAGGAGATACAGTCCAGACACAGTGAGGAGATAGGGTCCAGACACAGTGAGGAGATAGGGTCCAGACTATGTGAGGAGATACAGTTCAGACACAGCGAGGAGATACAGTCCAGACACAGTGAGGAGATACAGTCCAGACACAGTGAGGAGATACAGTCCAGACACAGTGAGGAGATACAGTCCAGACACAGTGAGGAGATACAGTCCAGACACAGTGAGGAGATACAGTCCAGACACAGCGAGGAGATACAGTCCAGACACAGTGAGAAGAGAAAGACCAGACACAGTGAGGAGATAGAGTCCAGACACAGTGAGGAGATACAGTCCAGACACAGTGAGGAGATACAGTCCAGACACAGTGAGGAGATAGAGTCCAGACACAGTGAGGAGATACAGTCCGGACACAGCGAGGAGATACAGTCCAGACACAGTGAGGAGATAGAGTCCAGAAACAGTGAGGAGATAGGGTCCAGACACAGTGAGGAGATAGATTCCAGACACAGTGAGGAGATACAGTCCAGACACAGTGAGGAGATACAGTCCAGACACAGTGAGGCGATACAGTCCAGACACAGCGAGGAGATACAGTCCAGACACAGTGAGGAGATAGGGTCCAGACACAGTGAGGAGATACAGTCCAGACACAGTGAGGAGATAGAGTCCAGACACAGTGAGGAGATACAGTCCAGACACAGTGAGGAAATACAGTCCAGACACAGTGAGGAGATAGAGTCCAGACACAGTGAGGAGATAGGGTCCAGACACAATGAGGAGATACAGTCCAGACACAGTGAGGAGATACAGTCCAGACACAGTGAGGAGATACAGTCCAGACACAGTGAGGAGATACAGTCCAGACACAGTGAGGAGATACAGTCCAGACACAGTGAGGAGATAGGGTCCAGACACAGTGAGGAGATACAGTCCAGACACAGTGAGGAGATAGAGTCCAGACACAGTGAGCAGATACAGTCCAGACACAGTGAGGAGATACAGTCCAGACACAGCGAGGAGATACAGTCCAGACACAGTGAGGAGATAGAGTCCAGACACAGTGAGGAGATAGGGTCCAGACACAGTGAGGAGATAGAGTCCAGACACAGTGAGGAGATACAGTCCAGACACAGTGAGGAGATAGGGTCCAGACACAGTGAGGAGATACAGTTCAGACTAAGTGAGGAGATACATTCCAGACACAGTGAGGAGATACAGTCCAGACACAGTGAGGAGATACAGTCCAGACACAGTGAGGAGATACAGTCCAGACACAGTGAGGAGATACAGTCCAGACACAGTGAGGAGATACAGTCCAGACACAGTGAGGAGATACAGTCCAGACACAGTGAGGAGATACAGTCCAGACACAGTGAGGAGATACAGTCCAGACACAGTGAGGAGATACAGTCCAGACACAGTGAGGAGATACAGTCCAGACACAGTGAGGAGATAGGGTCCAGACACAGTGAGGAGATAGAGTCCAGACACAGTGAGGAGATACAGTCCAGACACAGTGAGGAGATACAGTCCAGACACAGCGAGGAGATACAGTACAGACACAGTGAGGAGATAGAGTCCAGACACAGTGAGGAGATAGGGTCCAGACACAGTGAGGAGATAGAGTCCAGACACAGTGAGGAGATACAGTCCAGACACAGTGAGAAGATAGAATCCAGACACAGTGAGGAGATACGGTCCAGACACAGTGAGGAGATACAGTCCAGACACCGTGAGGAGATACAGTCCAGACACAGTGAGGAGATAGGGTCCAGACACAGTGAGGAGATACAGTCCAGACACAGCGAGGAGATACAGTCCAGACACAGTGAGGAGATACAGTCCAGACACAGTGAGGAGATAGGGTCCAGACACAGGGAGGAGATACAGTCCAGACACAGTGAGGAGATAGGGTACAGGCACAGTGAGGAGATACAGTCCAGACACAGTGAGGAGATACGTTCCAGACACAGTGAGGAGATACAGTCCAGACACAGCGAGGAGATACAGTCCAGACACAGTGAGAAGAGAAAGACCAGACACAGTGAGGAGATACAGTCCAGACACAGTGAGGAGATACAGTCCAGACACAGTGAGGAGATACAGTCCAGACACAGTGAGGAGATACAGTCCAGACACAGTGAGGAGATACAGTCCAGACACAGTGAGGAGATACAGTCCAGACACAGTGAGGAGATACAGTCCAGACACAGTGAGGAGATACAGTCCAGACACAGTGAGGAGATACAGTCCAGACACAGTGAGGAGATAGGGTCCAGACACAGTGAGGAGATAGAGTCCAGACACAGTGAGGAGATACAGTCCAGACACAGTGAGGAGATACAGTCCAGACACAGCGAGGAGATACAGTACAGACACAGTGAGGAGATAGGGTCCAGACACAGTGAGGAGATACAGTCCAGACACAGTGAGGAGATAGAGTCCAGACACAGTGAGGAGATACAGTCCAGACACAGTGAGGAAATACAGTCCAGACACAGTGAGGAGATAGAGTCCAGACACAGTGAGGAGATAGGTTCCAGACACAATGAGGAGATACAGTCCAGACACAGTGAGGAGATACAGTCCAGACACAGTGAGGAGATACAGTCCAGACACAGTGAGGAGATACAGTCCAGACACAGTGAGGAGATACAGTCCAGACACAGTGAGGAGATAGGGTCCAGACACAGTGAGGAGATACAGTCCAGACACAGTGAGGAGATAGAGTCCAGACACAGTGAGCAGATACAGTCCAGACACAGTGAGGAGATACAGTCCAGACACAGCGAGGAGATACAGTCCAGACACAGTGAGGAGATAGAGTCCAGACACAGTGAGGAGATAGGGTCCAGACACAGTGAGGAGATAGAGTCCAGACACAGTGAGGAGATACAGTCCAGACACAGTGAGGAGATAGGGTCCAGACACAGTGAGGAGATACAGTTCAGACTAAGTGAGGAGATACATTCCAGACACAGTGAGGAGATACAGTCCAGACACAGTGAGGAGATACAGTCCAGACACAGTGAGGAGATACAGTCCAGACACAGTGAGGAGATACAGTCCAGACACAGTGAGGAGATACAGTCCAGACACAGTGAGGAGATACAGTCCAGACACAGTGAGGAGATACAGTCCAGACACAGTGAGGAGATACAGTCCAGACACAGTGAGGAGATACAGTCCAGACACAGTGAGGAGATACAGTCCAGACACAGTGAGGAGATAGGGTCCAGACACAGTGAGGAGATAGAGTCCAGACACAGTGAGGAGATACAGTCCAGACACAGTGAGGAGATACAGTCCAGACACAGCGAGGAGATACAGTACAGACACAGTGAGGAGATAGAGTCCAGACACAGTGAGGAGATAGGGTCCAGACACAGTGAGGAGATAGAGTCCAGACACAGTGAGGAGATACAGTCCAGACACAGTGAGAAGATAGAATCCAGACACAGTGAGGAGATACGGTCCAGACACAGTGAGGAGATACAGTCCAGACACCGTGAGGAGATACAGTCCAGACACAGTGAGGAGATAGGGTCCAGACACAGTGAGGAGATACAGTCCAGACACAGCGAGGAGATACAGTCCAGACACAGTGAGGAGATACAGTCCAGACACAGTGAGGAGATAGGGTCCAGACACAGTGAGGAGATACAGTCCAGACACAGTGAGGAGATAGGGTACAGGCACAGTGAGGAGATACAGTCCAGACACAGTGAGGAGATACGTTCCAGACACAGTGAGGAGATACAGTCCAGACACAGCGAGGAGATACAGTCCAGACACAGTGAGAAGAGAAAGACCAGACACAGTGAGGAGATACAGTCCAGACACAGTGAGGAGATACAGTCCAGACACAGTGAGGAGATACAGTCCAGACACAGTGAGGAGATACAGTCCAGACACAGTGAGGAGATACAGTCCAGACACAGTGAGGAGATACAGTCCAGACACAGTGAGGAGATACAGTCCAGACACAGTGAGGAGATACAGTCCAGACACAGTGAGGAGATACAGTCCAGACACAGTGAGGAGATACAGTCCAGACACAGTGAGGAGATAGGGTCCAGACACAGTGAGGAGATAGAGTCCAGACACAGTGAGGAGATACAGTCCAGACACAGTGAGGAGATACAGTCCAGACACAGCGAGGAGATACAGTACAGACACAGTGAGGAGATAGAGTCCAGACACAGTGAGGAGATAGGGTCCAGACACAGTGAGGAGATAGAGTCCAGACACAGTGAGGAGATACAGTCCAGACACAGTGAGAAGATAGAATCCAGACACAGTGAGGAGATACGGTCCAGACACAGTGAGGAGATACAGTCCAGACACCGTGAGGAGATACAGTCCAGACACAGTGAGGAGATAGGGTCCAGACACAGTGAGGAGATACAGTCCAGACACAGCGAGGAGATACAGTCCAGACACAGTGAGGAGATACAGTCCAGACACAGTGAGGAGATAGGGTCCAGACACAGTGAGGAGATACAGTCCAGACACAGTGAGGAGATAGGGTACAGGCACAGTGAGGAGATACAGTCCAGACACAGTGAGGAGATACGTTCCAGACACAGTGAGGAGATAGAGTCCAGACACAGTGAGGAGATAGAGTCCAGACACAGTGAGGAGATAGGGTCCAGACACAGTGAGGAGATACAGTCCAGACACAGTGAGGAGATAGGGTACAGACACAGTGAGGAGATACAGTCCAGACACAGTGAGGAGATACGTTCCAGACACAGTGAGGAGATACAGTCCAGACACAGTGAGGAGATACAGTCCAGACACAGTGAGGAGATAGGGTCCAGACACAGTGAGGAGATACAGTCCAGACACAGTGAGGAGATAGTGTCCAGACACAGTGAGAAGATAGAGTCCAGACATAGTGAGGAGATACAGTCCAGACACAGTGAGGAGATAGGGTCCAGACACAGTGAGGAGATACAGTCCAGACACAGTGAGGAGATACAGTCCAGACACAGTGAGGAGATAGAGTCCAGACACAGTGAGGAGATAGGGTCCAGACACAGTGAGGATATAGGGTACAGACACAGTGAGGAGATACAGTCCAGACACAGTGAGGAGATACAGTCCAGACACAGTGAGGAGATACAGTCCAGACACAGTGAGGAGATAGGGTCCAGACACAGTGAGGAGATAGGGTCCAGACACAGTGAGGAGATACAGTCCAGACACAGCGAGGAGATAGAGTCCTGACACAGTGAGGAGATACAGTCCAGACACAGTGAGGAGATACAGTCCAGACACAGTGAGGAGATACAGTCCAGACACAGTGAGGAGATAGGGTCCAGACACATTAAGGAGATACAGTCCAGACACAGTGAGGAGATACAGTCCAGACACAGTGAGGAGATACAGTCCAGACACAGTGAGGAGATACTGTCCAGACACAGTGAGGAGATACAGTCCAGACACAGTGAGGAGATACAGTCCAGACACAGCGAGGAGATACAGTCCAGACACAGTGAGAAGAGAAAGACCAGACACAGTGAGGAGATAGAGTCCAGACACAGTGAGGAGATACAGTCCAGACACAGTGAGGAGATACAGTCCAGACACAGTGAGGAGATAGAGTCCAGACACAGTGAGGAGATACAGTCCAGACACAGCGAGGAGATACAGTCCAGACACAGTGAGGAGATAGAGTCCAGACACAGTGAGGAGATAGGGTCCAGACACAGTGAGGAGATAGATTCCAGACACAGTGAGGAGATACAGTCCAGACACAGTGAGGAGATACAGTCCAGACACAGTGAAGAGATAGAGTCCAGACACAGTGAGGAGATAGGGTCCAGACACAGTGAGGAGATAGATTCCAGACACAGTGAGGAGATACAGTCCAGACACAGTGAGGAGATACAGTCCAGACACAGTGAGGCGATACAGTCCAGACACAGTGAGGAAATACAGTCCAGACACAGTGAGGAGATAGAGTCCAGACACAGTGAGGAGATAGGGTCCAGACACAGTGAGGAGATACAGTCCAGACACAGTGAAGAGATAGAGTCCAGACACAGCGAGGAGATACAGTCCAGACACAGTGAGGAGATAGGGTCCAGACACAGTGAGGAGATACAGTCCAGACACAGTGAGGAGATAGAGTCCAGACACAGTGAGGAGATACAGTCCAGACACAGTGAGGAAATACAGTCCAGACACAGTGAGGAATTAGAGTCCAGACACAGTGAGGAGATAGGGTCCAGACACAGTGAGGAGATACAGTCCAGACACAGTGAGGAGATACAGTCCAGACACAGTGAGGAGATACAGTCCAGACACAGTGAGGAGATAGAGTCCAGACACAGTGAGGAGATAGGGTCCAGACACAGTGAGGAGATACAGTCCAGACACAGTGAGGAGATAGAGTCCAGACACAGTGAGGAGATACAGTCCAGACACAGTGAGGAGATACAGTCCAGACACAGCGAGGAGATAAAGTCCAGACACAGTGAGGAGATAGAGTCCAGACACAGTGAGGAGATAGGGTCCAGACACAGTGAGGAGATAGAGTCCAGACACAGTGAGGAGATACAGTCCAGACACAGTGAGGAGATAGGGTCCAGACACAGTGAGGAGATACAGTTCAGACTAAGTGAGGAGATACATTCCAGACACAGTGAGGAGATACAGTCCAGACACAGTGAGGAGATAGGGTACAGACACAGTGAGGAGATACAGTCCAGACACAGTGAGGAGATAGAGTCCAGACACAGTGAGGAGATAGGGTACAGACACAGTGAGGAGATAGAGTCCAGACACAGTGAGGAGATACAGTCCAGACACAGTGAGGAGATACAGTCCAGACACAGTGAGGAGATAGGGTCCAGACACAGTGAGGAGATAGAGTCCAGACACAGTGAGGAGATACAGTCCAGACACAGTGAGAAGATAGAATCCAGACACAGTGAGGAGATACAGTCCAGACACAGTGAGGAGACAGCGTCCAGACACAGTGAGGAGATAGGGTCCAGACACAGTGAGGAGATACAGTCCAGACACAGTGAGGAGATAGTGTCCAGACACAGTGAGGAGATAGGGTACAGACACAGTGAGGAGATAGAGTCCAGACACAGTGAGGAGATACAGTCCAGACACAGTGAGGAGATACGGTCCAGACACAGTGAGGAGATACAGTCCAGACACAGTGAGGAGATATAGTCCAGACACAGTGGGGAGAGAGTGTCCAGACACAGTGAGGAGATACAGTCCAGACACAGTGAGGAGATACAGTCCAGACACAGTGAGGAGATACAGTCCAGACACAGTGAGGAGATAGAGTCCAGACACAGTGGGGAGAGAGAGTCCAGACACAGTGAGGAGATACAGTCCAGACACAGTGAGGAGATACAGTCCAGACACAGTGAGGAGATACGGTCCAGACACAGTGAGGAGATACGGTCCAGACACAGTGAGGAGATAGGGTCCAGACACAGTGAGGAGATATGGTCCAGACACAGTGAGGAGATAGGGTCCAGACACAGTGAGGAGATAGAGTCCAGACACAGTGAGGAGATAGAGTCCAGACACAGTGAGGAGATAGAGTCCAGACACAGTGAGGAGATAGAGTCCAGACACAGTGAGGAGATAGGGTCCAGACACAGTGAGGAGATAGGGTCCAGATACAGTGAGGAGATACAGTCCAGACACAGTGAGGAGATAGGGTACAGACACAGTGAGGAGATACAGTCCAGAGACAGTGAGGAGATACAGTCCAGACACAGCGAGGAGATACAGTCCAGACACAGTGAGGAGATAGAGTCCAGACACAGTGAGGAGATAGAGTCCAGACACAGTGAGGAGATACAGTCCAGACACAGTGAGGAGATACAGTCCAGACACAGTGAGGAGATACAGTCCAGACACAGCGAGGAGATACAGTCCAGACACAGTGAGGTGATAGAGTCCAGACACAGTGAGGAGATACAGTCCAGACACAGCAAGGAGATACAGTCCAGACACAGTGATGTGATACAGTCCAGACACAGTGAGGAGATACATTCCAGACACAGTGAGGAGATAGAGTCCAGACACAGTGATGAGATACAGTCCAGACACAGTCAGGAGATAGAGTCCAGACACAGTGAGGAGATACAGTCCAGACACAGTGAGGAGATAGGATCCAGACACAGTGAGGAGATACAGTGCAGACACAGTGAGGAGATAGAGTCCAGACACAGTGAGGAGATACAGTCCAGACACAGTGAGGAGATACAGTCCAGACACAGTGAGGAGATACAGTCCAGACACAGTGAGGAGATACAGTCCAGACACAGTGAGGAGATAGAGTCCAGACACAGTGGGGAGAGAGAGTCCAGACACAGTGAGGAGATACAGTCCAGACACAGTGAGGAGATACAGTCCAGACACAGTGAGGAGATACGGTCCAGACACAGTGAGGAGATACGGTCCAGACACAGTGAGGAGATAGGGTCCAGACACAGTGAGGAGATATGGTCCAGACACAGTGAGGAGATAGGGTCCAGACACAGTGAGGAGATAGAGTCCAGACACAGTGAGGAGATAGAGTCCAGACACAGTGAGGAGATAGAGTCCAGACACAGTGAGGAGATAGAGTCCAGACACAGTGAGGAGATAGGGTCCAGACACAGTGAGGAGATAGGGTCCAGATACAGTGAGGAGATACAGTCCAGACACAGTGAGGAGATAGGGTACAGACACAGTGAGGAGATACAGTCCAGAGACAGTGAGGAGATACAGTCCAGACACAGCGAGGAGATACAGTCCAGACACAGTGAGGAGATAGAGTCCAGACACAGTGAGGAGATAGAGTCCAGACACAGTGAGGAGATACAGTCCAGACACAGTGAGAAGATAGAATCCAGACACAGTGAGGAGATACAGTCCAGACACAGTGAGGAGACAGCGTCCAGACACAGTGAGGAGATAGGGTCCAGACACAGTGAGGAGATACAGTCCAGACACAGTGAGGAGATAGTGTCCAGACACAGTGAGGAGATAGGGTACAGACACAGTGAGGAGATAGAGTCCAGACACAGTGAGGAGATACAGTCCAGACACAGTGAGGAGATACGGTCCAGACACAGTGAGGAGATACAGTCCAGACACAGTGAGGAGATATAGTCCAGACACAGTGGGGAGAGAGTGTCCAGACACAGTGAGGAGATACAGTCCAGACACAGTGAGGAGATACAGTCCAGACACAGTGAGGAGATACAGTCCAGACACAGTGAGGAGATAGAGTCCAGACACAGTGGGGAGAGAGAGTCCAGACACAGTGAGGAGATACAGTCCAGACACAGTGAGGAGATACAGTCCAGACACAGTGAGGAGATACGGTCCAGACACAGTGAGGAGATACGGTCCAGACACAGTGAGGAGATAGGGTCCAGACACAGTGAGGAGATATGGTCCAGACACAGTGAGGAGATAGGGTCCAGACACAGTGAGGAGATAGAGTCCAGACACAGTGAGGAGATAGAGTCCAGACACAGTGAGGAGATAGAGTCCAGACACAGTGAGGAGATAGAGTCCAGACACAGTGAGGAGATAGGGTCCAGACACAGTGAGGAGATAGGGTCCAGATACAGTGAGGAGATACAGTCCAGACACAGTGAGGAGATAGGGTACAGACACAGTGAGGAGATACAGTCCAGAGACAGTGAGGAGATACAGTCCAGACACAGCGAGGAGATACAGTCCAGACACAGTGAGGAGATAGAGTCCAGACACAGTGAGGAGATAGAGTCCAGACACAGTGAGGAGATACAGTCCAGACACAGTGAGGAGATACAGTCCAGACACAGTGAGGAGATACAGTCCAGACACAGCGAGGAGATACAGTCCAGACACAGTGAGGTGATAGAGTCCAGACACAGTGAGGAGATACAGTCCAGACACAGCAAGGAGATACAGTCCAGACACAGTGATGTGATACAGTCCAGACACAGTGAGGAGATACATTCCAGACACAGTGAGGAGATAGAGTCCAGACACAGTGATGAGATACAGTCCAGACACAGTCAGGAGATAGAGTCCAGACACAGTGAGGAGATACAGTCCAGACACAGTGAGGAGATAGGATCCAGACACAGTGAGGAGATACAGTGCAGACACAGTGAGGAGATAGAGTCCAGACACAGTGAGGAGATACAGTCCAGACACAGTGAGGAGATACAGTCCAGACACAGTGAGGAGATACAGTCCAGACACAGTGAGGAGATACAGTCCAGACACAGTGAGGAGATAGAGTCCAGACACAGTGGGGAGAGAGAGTCCAGACACAGTGAGGAGATACAGTCCAGACACAGTGAGGAGATACAGTCCAGACACAGTGAGGAGATACGGTCCAGACACAGTGAGGAGATACGGTCCAGACACAGTGAGGAGATAGGGTCCAGACACAGTGAGGAGATATGGTCCAGACACAGTGAGGAGATAGGGTCCAGACACAGTGAGGAGATAGAGTCCAGACACAGTGAGGAGATAGAGTCCAGACACAGTGAGGAGATAGAGTCCAGACACAGTGAGGAGATAGAGTCCAGACACAGTGAGGAGATAGGGTCCAGACACAGTGAGGAGATAGGGTCCAGATACAGTGAGGAGATACAGTCCAGACACAGTGAGGAGATAGGGTACAGACACAGTGAGGAGATACAGTCCAGAGACAGTGAGGAGATACAGTCCAGACACAGCGAGGAGATACAGTCCAGACACAGTGAGGAGATAGAGTCCAGACACAGTGAGGAGATAGAGTCCAGACACAGTGAGGAGATACAGTCCAGACACAGTGAGGAGATACAGTCCAGACACAGTGAGGAGATACAGTCCAGACACAGCGAGGAGATACAGTCCAGACACAGTGAGGTGATAGAGTCCAGACACAGTGAGGAGATACAGTCCAGACACAGCAAGGAGATACAGTCCAGACACAGTGATGTGATACAGTCCAGACACAGTGAGGAGATACATTCCAGACACAGTGAGGAGATAGAGTCCAGACACAGTGATGAGATACAGTCCAGACACAGTCAGGAGATAGAGTCCAGACACAGTGAGGAGATACAGTCCAGACACAGTGAGGAGATAGGATCCAGACACAGTGAGGAGATACAGTGCAGACACAGTGAGGAGATAGAGTCCAGACACAGTGAGGAGATACAGTCCAGACACAGTGAGGAGATACAGTCCAGACACAGTGAGGAGATACAGTCCAGACACAGCGAGGAGATACAGTCCAGACACAGTGAGGAGATAGAGTCCAGACACAGTGAGGAGATACAGTCCAGACACAGTGAGAAGATAGAATCCAGACACAGTGAGGAGATAGAGTCCAGACACAGTGAGGAAATAGGGTCCAGACACAGTGAGGAGATACAGTCCAGACACAGTGAGGAGATACAGTCCAGACACAGTGAGAAGATAGAATCCAGACACAGTGAGGAGATCGAGTCCAGACACAGTGAGGAGATAGGGTCGAGACACAGTGAGGAGATACAGTCCAGACACAGTGAGAAGATAGAATCCAGACACAGTGAGGAGATAGAGTCCAGACACAGTGAGGAGATAGGGTCCAGACACAGTGAGGAGATAGAGTCCAGACACAGTGAGGAGATAGAGTCCAGACACAGTGAGGAGATAGAATCCAGACACAGTGAGAAGATAGAATCCAGACACAGTGAGGAGATACAGTCCAGACACAGTGAGGAGATACAGTCCAGACACAGTGAGAAGATAGAGTCCAGACACAGTGAGGAGATAGAGTCCAGACACAGTGAGGAGATAGAGTCCAGACACAGTGAGGAGATAGAGTCCAGACACAGTGACGAGATACAGTCCAGACACAGTGAGGAGATAGGGTCCAGACACAGTGAGGAGATACAGTCCAGACACAGTGAGAAGATAGAATCCAGACACAGTGAGGAGATAGAGTCCAGACACAGTGAGGAGATAGGGTCCAGACACAGTGAGGAGATAGGGTCCAGACACAGTGAGGAGATAGAGTCCAGACACAGTGAGGAGATAGAGTCCAGACACAGTGAGGAGTTAGAATCCAGACACAGTGAGAAGATAGAATCCAGACACAGTGAGAAGAGAAAGACCAGACACAGTGAGGAGATAGAGTCCAGACACAGTGAGGAGATACAGTCCAGACACAGTGAGGAGATACAGTCCAGACACAGTGAAGAGATAGAGTCCAGACACAGTGAGTAGATAGGGTCCAGACACAGTGAGGAGATAGATTCCAGACACAGTGAGGAGATACAGTCCAGACACAGTGAGGAGATACAGTCCAGACACAGTGAGGAGATAGAGTCCAGAAACAGTGAGGAGATAGGGTCCAGACACAGTGAGGAGATAGATTCCAGACACAGTGAGGAGATACAGTCCAGACATAGTGAGGAGATACAGTCCAGACACAGTGAGGCGATACAGTCCAGACACAGCGAGGAGATACAGTCCAGACACAGTGAGGAGATAGGGTCCAGACACAGTGAGGAGATACAGTCCAGACACAGTGAGGAGATAGAGTCCAGACACAGTGAGGAGATACAGTCCAGACACAGTGAGGAAATACAGTCCAGACACAGTGAGGAGATAGAGTCCAGACACAGTGAGGAGATAGGGTCCAGACACAGTGAGGAGATACAGTCCAGACACAGTGAGGAGATACAGTCCAGACACAGTGAGGAGATACAGTCCAGACACAGTGAGGAGATACAGTCCAGACACAGTGAGGAGATACAGTCCAGACACAGTGAGGAGATAGGGTCCAGACACAGTGAGGAGATACAGTCCAGACACAGTGAGGAGATAGAGTCCAGACACAGTGAGGAGATACAGTCCAGACACAGTGAGGAGATACAGTCCAGACACAGCGAGGAGATACAGTCCGGACACAGTGAGGAGATAGAGTCCAGACACAGTGAGGAGATAGGGTCCAGACACAGTGAGGAGATAGAGTCCAGACACAGTGAGGAGATACAGTCCAGACACAGTGAGGAGATAGGGTCCAGACACAGTGAGGAGATACAGTTCAGACTAAGTGAGGAGATACATTCCAGACACAGTGAGGAGATACAGTCCAGACACAGTGAGGAGATACAGTCCAGACACAGTGAGGAGATACAGTCCAGACACAGTGAGGAGATACAGTCCAGACACAGTGAGGAGATACAGTCCAGACACAGTGAGGAGATACAGTCCAGACACAGTGAGGAGATACAGTCCAGACACAGTGAGGAGATAGGGTCCAGACACAGTGAGGAGATAGAGTCCAGACACAGTGAGGAGATACAGTCCAGACACAGTGAGGAGATACAGTCCAGACACAGCGAGGAGATACAGTCCAGACACAGTGAGGAGATAGAGTCCAGACACAGTGAGGAGATAGGGTCCAGACACAGTGAGCAGATAGAGTCCAGACACAGTGAGGAGATACAGTCCAGACACAGTGAGAAGATAGAATCCAGACACAGTGAGGAGATACGGTCCAGACACAGTGAGGAGATACAGTCCAGACACCGTGAGGAGATACAGTCCAGACACAGTGAGGAGATAGGGTCCAGACACAGTGAGGAGATACAGTCCAGACACAGCGAGGAGATACAGTCCAGACACAGTGAGGAGATACAGTCCAGACACAGTGAGGAGATAGGGTCCAGACACAGTGAGGAGATACAGTCCAGACACAGTGAGGAGATAGGGTACAGGCACAGTGAGGAGACACAGTCCAGACACAGTGAGGAGATACGTTCCAGACACAGTGAGGAGATAGAGTCCAGACACAGTGAGGAGATAGAGTCCAGACACAGTGAGGAGATAGGGTCCAGACACAGTGAGGAGATACAGTCCAGACACAGTGAGGAGATAGGGTACAGACACAGTGAGGAGATACAGTCCAGACACAGTGAGGAGATACGTTCCAGACACAGTGAGGAGATACAGTCCAGACACAGTGAGGAGATACAGTCCAGACACAGTGAGGAGATAGGGTCCAGACACAGTGAGGAGATACAGTCCAGACACAGTGAGGAGATAGTGTCCAGACACAGTGAGAAGATAGAGTCCAGACATAGTGAGGAGATACAGTCCAGACACAGTGAGGAGATAGGGTCCAGACACAGTGAGGAGATACAGTCCAGACACAGTGAGGAGATACAGTCCAGACACAGTGAGGAGATAGAGTCCAGACACAGTGAGGAGATAGGGTCCAGACACAGTGAGGATATAGGGTACAGACACAGTGAGGAGATACAGTCCAGACACAGTGAGGAGATACAGTCCAGACACAGTGAGGAGATACAGTCCAGACACAGTGAGGAGATAGGGTCCAGACACAGTGAGGAGATATGGTCCAGACACAGTGAGGAGATACAGTCCAGACACAGCGAGGAGATACAGTCCAGACACAGTGAGGAGATACAGTCCAGACACAGTGAGGAGATACAGTCCAGACACAGTGAGGAGATACAGTCCAGACACAGTGAGGAGATACAGTCCAGACACAGTGAGGAGATAGGGTCCAGACACAGTGAGGAGATACAGTCCAGACACAGTGAGGAGATACAGTCCAGACACAGTGAGGAGATACAGTCCAGACACAGTGAGGAGATACTGTCCAGACACAGTGAGGAGATACAGTCCAGACACAGTGAGGAGATACAGTCCAGACACAGCGAGGAGATACAGTCCAGACACAGCGAGAAGAGAAAGACCAGACACAGTGAGGAGATAGAGTCCAGACACAGTGAGGAGATACAGTCCAGACACAGTGAGGAGATACAGTCCAGACACAGTGAGGAGATAGAGTCCAGACACAGTGAGGAGATACAGTCCAGACACAGCGAGGAGATACAGTCCAGACACAGTGAGGAGATAGAGTCCAGACACAGTGAGGAGATAGGGT
This sequence comes from Scyliorhinus torazame, assembly GCF_047496885.1. Taxonomy (NCBI): domain Eukaryota; kingdom Metazoa; phylum Chordata; class Chondrichthyes; order Carcharhiniformes; family Scyliorhinidae; genus Scyliorhinus; species Scyliorhinus torazame. Next base: position 124,532,852 of record NC_092720.1, on the reverse strand, counting down.
CCAGACACAGTGAGGAGATAGATTCCAGACACAGTGAGGAGATACAGTCCAGACACAGTGAGGAGATACAGTCCAGACACAGTGAAGAGATAGAGTCCAGACACAGTGAGGAGATAGGGTCCAGACACAGTGAGGAGATAGATTCCAGACACAGTGAGGAGATACAGTCCAGACACAGTGAGGAGATACAGTCCAGACACAGTGAGGCGATACAGTCCAGACACAGTGAGGAAATACAGTCCAGACACAGTGAGGAGATAGAGTCCAGACACAGTGAGGAGATAGGGTCCAGACACAGTGAGGAGATACAGTCCAGACACAGTGAAGAGATAGAGTCCAGACACAGCGAGGAGATACAGTCCAGACACAGTGAGGAGATAGGGTCCAGACACAGTGAGGAGATACAGTCCAGACACAGTGAGGAGATAGAGTCCAGACACAGTGAGGAGATACAGTCCAGACACAGTGAGGAAATACAGTCCAGACACAGTGAGGAATTAGAGTCCAGACACAGTGAGGAGATAGGGTCCAGACACAGTGAGGAGATACAGTCCAGACACAGTGAGGAGATACAGTCCAGACACAGTGAGGAGATACAGTCCAGACACAGTGAGGAGATAGAGTCCAGACACAGTGAGGAGATAGGGTCCAGACACAGTGAGGAGGTACAGTCCAGACACTGTGAGGAGATAGAGTCCAGACACAGTGAGGAGATACAGTCCAGACACAGTGAGGAGATACAGTCCAGACAAAGCGAGGAGATACAGTCCAGACACAGTGAGGAGATAGAGTCCAGACACAGTGAGGAGATAGGGTCCAGACACAGTGGGGAGATAGAGTCCAGACACAGTGAGGAGATACAGTCCAGACACAGTGAGGAGATAGGGTCCAGACACAGTGAGGAGATACAGTTCAGACTAAGTGAGGAGATACATTCCAGACACAGTGAGGAGATACAGTCCAGACACAGTGAGGAGATAGGGTACAGACACAGTGAGGAGATACAGTCCAGACACAGTGAGGAGATAGAGTCCAGACACAGTGAGGAGATAGGGTACAGACACAGTGAGGAGATAGAGTCCAGACACAGTGAGGAGATACAGTCCAGACACAGTGAGGAGATACAGTCCAGACACAGTGAGGAGATAGGGTCCAGACACAGTGAGGAGATAGAGTCCAGACACAGTGAGGAGATACAGTCCAGACACAGTGAGAAGATAGAATCCAGACACAGTGAGGAGATACAGTCCAGACACAGTGAGGAGACAGCGTCCAGACACAGTGAGGAGATAGGGTCCAGACACAGTGAGGAGATACAGTCCAGACACAGTGAGGAGATAGTGTCCAGACACAGTGAGGAGATAGGGTACAGACACAGTGAGGAGATAGAGTCCAGACACAGTGAGGAGATACAGTCCAGACACAGTGAGGAGATACGGTCCAGACACAGTGAGGAGATACAGTCCAGACACAGTGAGGAGATATAGTCCAGACACAGTGGGGAGAGAGTGTCCAGACACAGTGAGGAGATACAGTCCAGACACAGTGAGGAGATACAGTCCAGACACAGTGAGGAGATACAGTCCAGACACAGTGAGGAGATACGTTCCAGACACAGTGAGGAGATAGAGTCCAGACACAGTGAGGAGATACAGTCCAGACACAGTGAGAAGATAGAATCCAGACACAGTGAGGAGATACGGTCCAGACACAGTGAGGAGATACAGTCCAGACACCGTGAGGAGATACAGTCCAGACACAGTGAGGAGATAGGGTCCAGACACAGTGAGGAGATACAGTCCAGACACAGCGAGGAGATACAGTCCAGACACAGTGAGGAGATACAGTCCAGACACAGTGAGGAGATACAGTCCAGACACAGTGAGGAGATACAGTCCAGACACAGTGAGGAGATACGTTCCAGACACAGTGAGGAGATAGAGTCCAGACACAGTGAGGAGATACAGTCCAGACACAGTGAGAAGATAGAATCCAGACACAGTGAGGAGATACGGTCCAGACACAGTGAGGAGATACAGTCCAGACACCGTGAGGAGATACAGTCCAGACACAGTGAGGAGATAGGGTCCAGACACAGTGAGGAGATACAGTCCAGACACAGCGAGGAGATACAGTCCAGACACAGTGAGGAGATACAGTCCAGACACAGTGAGGAGATAGGGTCCAGACACAGTGAGGAGATACAGTCCAGACACAGTGAGGAGATAGGGTACAGGCACAGTGAGGAGACACAGTCCAGACACAGTGAGGAGATACGTTCCAGACACAGTGAGGAGATAGAGTCCAGACACAGTGAGGAGATAGAGTCCAGACACAGTGAGGAGATAGGGTCCAGACACAGTGAGGAGATACAGTCCAGACACAGTGAGGAGATAGGGTACAGACACAGTGAGGAGATACAGTCCAGACACAGTGAGGAGATACGTTCCAGACACAGTGAGGAGATACAGTCCAGACACAGTGAGGAGATACAGTCCAGACACAGTGAGGAGATAGGGTCCAGACACAGTGAGGAGATACAGTCCAGACACAGTGAGGAGATAGTGTCCAGACACAGTGAGAAGATAGAGTCCAGACATAGTGAGGAGATACAGTCCAGACACAGTGAGGAGATAGGGTCCAGACACAGTGAGGAGATACAGTCCAGACACAGTGAGGAGATACAGTCCAGACACAGTGAGGAGATAGAGTCCAGACACAGTGAGGAGATAGGGTCCAGACACAGTGAGGATATAGGGTACAGACACAGTGAGGAGATACAGTCCAGACACAGTGAGGAGATACAGTCCAGACACAGTGAGGAGATACAGTCCAGACACAGTGAGGAGATAGGGTCCAGACACAGTGAGGAGATATGGTCCAGACACAGTGAGGAGATACAGTCCAGACACAGCGAGGAGATACAGTCCAGACACAGTGAGGAGATACAGTCCAGACACAGTGAGGAGATACAGTCCAGACACAGTGAGGAGATACAGTCCAGACACAGTGAGGAGATACAGTCCAGACACAGTGAGGAGATAGGGTCCAGACACAGTGAGGAGATACAGTCCAGACACAGTGAGGAGATACAGTCCAGACACAGTGAGGAGATACAGTCCAGACACAGTGAGGAGATACTGTCCAGACACAGTGAGGAGATACAGTCCAGACACAGTGAGGAGATACAGTCCAGACACAGCGAGGAGATACAGTCCAGACACAGCGAGAAGAGAAAGACCAGACACAGTGAGGAGATAGAGTCCAGACACAGTGAGGAGATACAGTCCAGACACAGTGAGGAGATACAGTCCAGACACAGTGAGGAGATAGAGTCCAGACACAGTGAGGAGATACAGTCCAGACACAGCGAGGAGATACAGTCCAGACACAGTGAGGAGATAGAGTCCAGACACAGTGAGGAGATAGGGTCCAGACACAGTGAGGAGATAGATTCCAGACACAGTGAGGAGATACAGTCCAGACACAGTGAGGAGATACAGTCCAGACACAGTGAAGAGATAGAGTCCAGACACAGTGAGGAGATAGGGTCCAGACACAGTGAGGAGATAGATTCCAGACACAGTGAGGAGATACAGTCCAGACACAGTGAGGAGATACAGTCCAGACACAGTGAGGCGATACAGTCCAGACACAGTGAGGAAATACAGTCCAGACACAGTGAGGAGATAGAGTCCAGACACAGTGAGGAGATAGGGTCCAGACACAGTGAGGAGATACAGTCCAGACACAGTGAAGAGATAGAGTCCAGACACAGCGAGGAGATACAGTCCAGACACAGTGAGGAGATAGGGTCCAGACACAGTGAGGAGATACAGTCCAGACACAGTGAGGAGATAGAGTCCAGACACAGTGAGGAGATACAGTCCAGACACAGTGAGGAAATACAGTCCAGACACAGTGAGGAATTAGAGTCCAGACACAGTGAGGAGATAGGGTCCAGACACAGTGAGGAGATACAGTCCAGACACAGTGAGGAGATACAGTCCAGACACAGTGAGGAGATACAGTCCAGACACAGTGAGGAGATAGAGTCCAGACACAGTGAGGAGATAGGGTCCAGACACAGTGAGGAGGTACAGTCCAGACACTGTGAGGAGATAGAGTCCAGACACAGTGAGGAGATACAGTCCAGACACAGTGAGGAGATACAGTCCAGACAAAGCGAGGAGATACAGTCCAGACACAGTGAGGAGATAGAGTCCAGACACAGTGAGGAGATAGGGTCCAGACACAGTGGGGAGATAGAGTCCAGACACAGTGAGGAGATACAGTCCAGACACAGTGAGGAGATAGGGTCCAGACACAGTGAGGAGATACAGTTCAGACTAAGTGAGGAGATACATTCCAGACACAGTGAGGAGATACAGTCCAGACACAGTGAGGAGATAGGGTACAGACACAGTGAGGAGATACAGTCCAGACACAGTGAGGAGATAGAGTCCAGACACAGTGAGGAGATAGGGTACAGACACAGTGAGGAGATAGAGTCCAGACACAGTGAGGAGATACAGTCCAGACACAGTGAGGAGATACAGTCCAGACACAGTGAGGAGATAGGGTCCAGACACAGTGAGGAGATAGAGTCCAGACACAGTGAGGAGATACAGTCCAGACACAGTGAGAAGATAGAATCCAGACACAGTGAGGAGATACAGTCCAGACACAGTGAGGAGACAGCGTCCAGACACAGTGAGGAGATAGGGTCCAGACACAGTGAGGAGATACAGTCCAGACACAGTGAGGAGATAGTGTCCAGACACAGTGAGGAGATAGGGTACAGACACAGTGAGGAGATAGAGTCCAGACACAGTGAGGAGATACAGTCCAGACACAGTGAGGAGATACGGTCCAGACACAGTGAGGAGATACAGTCCAGACACAGTGAGGAGATATAGTCCAGACACAGTGGGGAGAGAGTGTCCAGACACAGTGAGGAGATACAGTCCAGACACAGTGAGGAGATACAGTCCAGACACAGTGAGGAGATACAGTCCAGACACAGTGAGGAGATAGAGTCCAGACACAGTGGGGAGAGAGAGTCCAGACACAGTGAGGAGATACAGTCCAGACACAGTGAGGAGATACAGTCCAGACACAGTGAGGAGATACGGTCCAGACACAGTGAGGAGATACGATCCAGACACAGTGAGGAGATAGGGTCCAGACACAGTGAGGAGATATGGTCCAGACACAGTGAGGAGATAGGGTCCAGACACACTGAGGAGATAGAGTCCAGACACAGTGAGGAGACAGAGTCCAGACACAGTGAGGAGATAGAGTCCAGACACAGTGAGGAGATAGAGTCCAGACACAGTGAGGACATAGGGTCCAGACACAGTGAGGAGATAGGGTCCAGATACAGTGAGGAGATACAGTCCAGACACAGTGAGGAGGTAGGGTACAGACACAGTGAGGAGATACAGTCCAGAGACAGTGAGGAGATACAGTCCAGACACAGCGAGGAGATACAGTCCAGACACAGTGAGGAGATAGAGTCCAGACACAGTGAGGAGATAGAGTCCAGACACAGTGAGGAGATACAGTCCAGACACAGTGAGGAGATACAGTCCAGACACAGTGAGGAGATACAGTCCAGACACAGCGAGGAGATACAGTCCAGACACAGTGAGGTGATAGAGTCCAGACACAGTGAGGAGATACAGTCCAGACACAGCAAGGAGATACAGTCCAGACACAGTGATGTGATACAGTCCAGACACAGTGAGGAGATACATTCCAGACACAGTGAGGAGATAGAGTCCAGACACAGTGATGAGATACAGTCCAGACACAGTCAGGAGATAAAGTCCAGACACAGTGAGGAGATACAGTCCAGACACAGTGAGGAGATAGGATCCAGACACAGTGAGGAGATACAGTGCAGACACAGTGAGGAGATAGAGTCCAGACACAGTGAGGAGATACAGTCCAGACACAGTGAGGAGATACAGTCCAGACACAGTGAGGAGATACAGTCCAGACACAGCGAGGAGATACAGTCCAGACACAGTGAGGAGATAGAGTCCAGACACAGTGAGGAGATACAGTCCAGACACAGTGAGAAGATAGAATCCAGACACAGTGAGGAGATAGAGTCCAGACACAGTGAGGAAATAGGGTCCAGACACAGTGAGGAGATACAGTCCAGACACAGTGAGGAGATACAGTCCAGACACAGTGAGAAGATAGAATCCAGACACAGTGAGGAGATCGAGTCCAGACACAGTGAGGAGATAGGGTCGAGACACAGTGAGGAGATACAGTCCAGACACAGTGAGAAGATAGAATCCAGACACAGTGAGGAGATAGAGTCCAGACACAGTGAGGAGATAGGGTCCAGACACAGTGAGGAGATAGAGTCCAGACACAGTGAGGAGATAGAATCCAGACACAGTGAGAAGATAGAATCCAGACACAGTGAGGAGATACAGTCCAGACACAGTGAGGAGATACAGTCCAGACACAGTGAGAAGATAGAGTCCAGACACAGTGAGGAGATAGAGTCCAGACACAGTGAGGAGATAGAGTCCAGACATAGTGAGGAGATAGAGTCCAGACACAGTGAGGAGATACAGTCCAGACACAGTGAGGAGATAGGGTCCAGACACAGTGAGGAGATACAGTCCAGACACAGTGAGAAGATAGAATCCAGACACAGTGAGGAGATAGAGTCCAGACACAGTGAGGAGATAGGGTCCAGACACAGTGAGGAGATAGAGTCCAGACACAGTGAGGAGATAGAGTCCAGACACAGTGAGGAGATAGAATCCAGACACAGTGAGAAGATAGAATCCAGACACAGTGAGGAGATACAGTCCAGACACAGTGAGGAGATAGGGTCCAGACACAGTGAGGAGATACAGTCCAGACACAGTGAGGAGATACAGTCCAGACACAGTGAGGAGATAGAGTCCAGACACAGTGAGGAGATAGGGTCCAGACACAGTGAGGATATAGGGTACAGACACAGTGAGGAGATACAGTCCAGACACAGTGAGGAGATACAGTCCAGACACAGTGAGGAGATACAGTCCAGACACAGTGAGGAGATAGGGTCCAGACACAGTGAGGAGATATGGTCCAGACACAGTGAGGAGATACAGTCCAGACACAGCGAGGAGATACAGTCCAGACACAGTGAGGAGATACAGTCCAGACACAGTGAGGAGATACAGTCCAGACACAGTGAGGAGATACAGTCCAGACACAGTGAGGAGATACAGTCCAGACACAGTGAGGAGATAGGGTCCAGACACAGTGAGGAGATACAGTCCAGACACAGTGAGGAGATACAGTCCAGACACAGTGAGGAGATACAGTCCAGACACAGTGAGGAGATACTGTCCAGACACAGTGAGGAGATACAGTCCAGACACAGTGAGGAGATACAGTCCAGACACAGCGAGGAGATACAGTCCAGACACAGCGAGAAGAGAAAGACCAGACACAGTGAGGAGATAGAGTCCAGACACAGTGAGGAGATACAGTCCAGACACAGTGAGGAGATACAGTCCAGACACAGTGAGGAGATAGAGTCCAGACACAGTGAGGAGATACAGTCCAGACACAGCGAGGAGATACAGTCCAGACACAGTGAGGAGATAGAGTCCAGACACAGTGAGGAGATAGGGTCCAGACACAGTGAGGAGATAGATTCCAGACACAGTGAGGAGATACAGTCCAGACACAGTGAGGAGATACAGTCCAGACACAGTGAAGAGATAGAGTCCAGACACAGTGAGGAGATAGGGTCCAGACACAGTGAGGAGATAGATTCCAGACACAGTGAGGAGATACAGTCCAGACACAGTGAGGAGATACAGTCCAGACACAGTGAGGCGATACAGTCCAGACACAGTGAGGAAATACAGTCCAGACACAGTGAGGAGATAGAGTCCAGACACAGTGAGGAGATAGGGTCCAGACACAGTGAGGAGATACAGTCCAGACACAGTGAAGAGATAGAGTCCAGACACAGCGAGGAGATACAGTCCAGACACAGTGAGGAGATAGGGTCCAGACACAGTGAGGAGATACAGTCCAGACACAGTGAGGAGATAGAGTCCAGACACAGTGAGGAGATACAGTCCAGACACAGTGAGGAAATACAGTCCAGACACAGTGAGGAATTAGAGTCCAGACACAGTGAGGAGATAGGGTCCAGACACAGTGAGGAGATACAGTCCAGACACAGTGAGGAGATACAGTCCAGACACAGTGAGGAGATACAGTCCAGACACAGTGAGGAGATAGAGTCCAGACACAGTGAGGAGATAGGGTCCAGACACAGTGAGGAGGTACAGTCCAGACACTGTGAGGAGATAGAGTCCAGACACAGTGAGGAGATACAGTCCAGACACAGTGAGGAGATACAGTCCAGACAAAGCGAGGAGATACAGTCCAGACACAGTGAGGAGATAGAGTCCAGACACAGTGAGGAGATAGGGTCCAGACACAGTGGGGAGATAGAGTCCAGACACAGTGAGGAGATACAGTCCAGACACAGTGAGGAGATAGGGTCCAGACACAGTGAGGAGATACAGTTCAGACTAAGTGAGGAGATACATTCCAGACACAGTGAGGAGATACAGTCCAGACACAGTGAGGAGATAGGGTACAGACACAGTGAGGAGATACAGTCCAGACACAGTGAGGAGATAGAGTCCAGACACAGTGAGGAGATAGGGTACAGACACAGTGAGGAGATAGAGTCCAGACACAGTGAGGAGATACAGTCCAGACACAGTGAGGAGATACAGTCCAGACACAGTGAGGAGATAGGGTCCAGACACAGTGAGGAGATAGAGTCCAGACACAGTGAGGAGATACAGTCCAGACACAGTGAGAAGATAGAATCCAGACACAGTGAGGAGATACAGTCCAGACACAGTGAGGAGACAGCGTCCAGACACAGTGAGGAGATAGGGTCCAGACACAGTGAGGAGATACAGTCCAGACACAGTGAGGAGATAGTGTCCAGACACAGTGAGGAGATAGGGTACAGACACAGTGAGGAGATAGAGTCCAGACACAGTGAGGAGATACAGTCCAGACACAGTGAGGAGATACGGTCCAGACACAGTGAGGAGATACAGTCCAGACACAGTGAGGAGATATAGTCCAGACACAGTGGGGAGAGAGTGTCCAGACACAGTGAGGAGATACAGTCCAGACACAGTGAGGAGATACAGTCCAGACACAGTGAGGAGATACAGTCCAGACACAGTGAGGAGATAGAGTCCAGACACAGTGGGGAGAGAGAGTCCAGACACAGTGAGGAGATACAGTCCAGACACAGTGAGGAGATACAGTCCAGACACAGTGAGGAGATACGGTCCAGACACAGTGAGGAGATACGGTCCAGACACAGTGAGGAGATAGGGTCCAGACACAGTGAGGAGATATGGTCCAGACACAGTGAGGAGATAGGGTCCAGACACACTGAGGAGATAGAGTCCAGACACAGTGAGGAGACAGAGTCCAGACACAGTGAGGAGATAGAGTCCAGACACAGTGAGGAGATAGAGTCCAGACACAGTGAGGACATAGGGTCCAGACACAGTGAGGAGATAGGGTCCAGATACAGTGAGGAGATACAGTCCAGACACAGTGAGGAGGTAGGGTACAGACACAGTGAGGAGATACAGTCCAGAGACAGTGAGGAGATACAGTCCAGACACAGCGAGGAGATACAGTCCAGACACAGTGAGGAGATAGAGTCCAGACACAGTGAGGAGATAGAGTCCAGACACAGTGAGGAGATACAGTCCAGACACAGTGAGGAGATACAGTCCAGACACAGTGAGGAGATACAGTCCAGACACAGCGAGGAGATACAGTCCAGACACAGTGAGGTGATAGAGTCCAGACACAGTGAGGAGATACAGTCCAGACACAGCAAGGAGATACAGTCCAGACACAGTGATGTGATACAGTCCAGACACAGTGAGGAGATACATTCCAGACACAGTGAGGAGATAGAGTCCAGACACAGTGATGAGATACAGTCCAGACACAGTCAGGAGATAAAGTCCAGACACAGTGAGGAGATACAGTCCAGACACAGTGAGGAGATAGGATCCAGACACAGTGAGGAGATACAGTGCAGACACAGTGAGGAGATAGAGTCCAGACACAGTGAGGAGATACAGTCCAGACACAGTGAGGAGATACAGTCCAGACACAGTGAGGAGATACAGTCCAGACACAGCGAGGAGATACAGTCCAGACACAGTGAGGAGATAGAGTCCAGACACAGTGAGGAGATACAGTCCAGACACAGTGAGAAGATAGAATCCAGACACAGTGAGGAGATAGAGTCCAGACACAGTGAGGAAATAGGGTCCAGACACAGTGAGGAGATACAGTCCAGACACAGTGAGGAGATACAGTCCAGACACAGTGAGAAGATAGAATCCAGACACAGTGAGGAGATCGAGTCCAGACACAGTGAGGAGATAGGGTCGAGACACAGTGAGGAGATACAGTCCAGACACAGTGAGAAGATAGAATCCAGACACAGTGAGGAGATAGAGTCCAGACACAGTGAGGAGATAGGGTCCAGACACAGTGAGGAGATAGAGTCCAGACACAGTGAGGAGATAGAATCCAGACACAGTGAGAAGATAGAATCCAGACACAGTGAGGAGATACAGTCCAGACACAGTGAGGAGATACAGTCCAGACACAGTGAGAAGATAGAGTCCAGACACAGTGAGGAGATAGAGTCCAGACACAGTGAGGAGATAGAGTCCAGACATAGTGAGGAGATAGAGTCCAGACACAGTGAGGAGATACAGTCCAGACACAGTGAGGAGATAGGGTCCAGACACAGTGAGGAGATACAGTCCAGACACAGTGAGAAGATAGAATCCAGACACAGTGAGGAGATAGAGTCCAGACACAGTGAGGAGATAGGGTCCAGACACAGTGAGGAGATAGAGTCCAGACACAGTGAGGAGATAGAGTCCAGACACAGTGAGGAGATAGAATCCAGACACAGTGAGAAGATAGAATCCAGACACAGTGAGGAGATACAGTCCAGACACAGTGAGGAGATAGGGTCCAGACACAGTGAGGAGATACAGTCCAGACACAGTGAGAAGATAGAATCCAGACACAGTGAGGAGATACGGTCCAGACACAGTGAGGAGATACAGTCCAGACACAGTGAGGAGATACAGTCCAGACACAGTGAGGAGATAGAGTCCAGACACAGTGGGGAGATAGGGTCCAGACACAGTGAGGAGATACAGTCCAGACACTGTGAGGAGATAGAGTCCAGACACAGTGAGGAGATACAGTCCAGACACAGTGAGGAGATACAGTCCAGAAACAGTGAGAAGATAGAATCCAGACACAGTGAAGAGATACGGTCCAGACAAAGTGAGGTGATACAGTCCAGACACAGTGAGGAGATAGGGTCCAGACACAGTGAGGAGATAGAGTCCAGACACAGTGAGGAGATAGGGTCCAGACACAGTGAGGAGATAGAGTCCAGCACAGTGAGGAGACACAGTCCAGACACAGTGAGGAGATACAGTCCAGACACAGTGAGGAGATACAGTCCAGACACAGTGAGGAGATACAGTCCAGACACAGTGAGGAGATAGGGTCCAGACACAGTGAGGAGATAGGGTACAGACACAGTGAGGAGATACAGTCCAGACACAGTGAGGAGATAGAGTCCAGACACAGTGAGGAGATAGAGTCCAGACACAGTGAGGAGATAGATTCCCGACACATTGAGGAGATACGTTCCAGACACAGTGAGGAGATAGAGTCCAGACACAGTGAGGAGTTACAGTCCAGACACAGTGAGGAGATACAGTCCAGACACAGTGAGGAGATAGGGTCCAGACACAGTGAGGAGATAGATTCCAGACACAGTGAGGAGATACAGTCCAGACACAGTGAGGAGATAGATTCCCGACACATTGAGGAGATACGTTCCAGACACAGTGAGGAGATAGAGTCCAGACACAGTGAGGAAATAGAGTCCAGACACATTGAGGAGATACAGTCCAGACACAGTGAGGAGATACAGTCCAGACACAGTGAGGAGATACAGTCCAGACACAGTGAGGAGATACAGTCCAGACACAGTGAGGAGATAGAGTCCAGACATAGTGAGGAGATACAGTCCAGACACAGTGAGGAGATAGAGTCCAGACACAGTGAGGAGATAGAGTCCAGACACAGTGAGGAGAGAAAGACCAGACACAGTGAGGAGATAGAGTCCAGACACAGTGAGGAGATAGAGTCCAGACACAGTGAGGAGATAAAGTCCAGACACAGTGAGGAGATACAGTCCAGACACAGTGAGGAGATACAGTCCAGACACAGTGAGGAGATCGGGTCCACACACAGTGAGGAGATACAGTGCAGACACAGTGAGGAGATACAGTCCAGACACAGTGAGGAGATAGAGTCCACACACAGTGAGGTGATACAGTCCAGACACAGTGAGGAGATACAGTCCAGACACAGTGAGGAGAGAAAAACCAGACACAGTGAGGAGATAGGGTCCAGACACAGTGAGGAGACAGGGCCCAGACACAGTGAGGAGATAGAGTCCAGACACAGTGAGGAGATACAGTCCAGACACAGTGAGGAGATACAGTCCAGACACAGTGAGGAGATACAGTTCAGACACAGTGAGGAGATAGATTCCCGACACATTGAGGAGATACGTTCCAGACACAGTGAGGAGATAGAGTCCAGACACAGTGAGGAGATAGAGTCCAGACACAGTGAGGAGATACAGTCCAGACACAGTGAGGAGATACAGTCCAGACACAGTGAGGAGATACAGTCCAGACACAGTGAGGAGATAGAGTCCAGACACAGTGAGGAGATAGAGTCCAGACACAGTGAGGAGATACAGTCCAGACACAGTGAGGAGATAGAGTCCAGACACAGTGAGGAGATAGAGTCCAGACACAGTGAGGAGATAGAGTCCAGACACAGTGAGGAGATAGAGTCCAGACACAGTGAGGAGATAGGGTCCAGACACAGTGAGGAGATAGGGTCCAGATACAGTGAGGAGATACAGTCCAGACACAGTGAGGAGATAGGGTACAGACACAGTGAGGAGATACAGTCCAGAGACAGTGAGGAGATACAGTCCAGACACAGCGAGGAGATACAGTCCAGACACAGTGAGGAGATAGAGTCCAGACACAGTGAGGAGATAGAGTCCAGACACAGTGAGGAGATACAGTCCAGACACAGTGAGGAGATACAGTCCAGACACAGTGAGGAGATACAGTCCAGACACAGTGAGGAGATACAGTCCAGACACAGCAAGGAGATACAGTCCAGACACAGTGATGTGATACAGTCCAGACACAGTGAGGAGATACATTCCAGACACAGTGAGGAGATAGAGTCCAGACACAGTGATGAGATACAGTCCAGACACAGTCAGGAGATAGAGTCCAGACACAGTGAGGAGATACAGTCCAGACACAGTGAGGAGATAGGATCCAGACACAGTGAGGAGATACAGTGCAGACACAGTGAGGAGATAGAGTCCAGACACAGTGAGGAGATACAGTCCAGACACAGTGAGGAGATACAGTCCAGACACAGTGAGGAGATACAGTCCAGACACAGCGAGGAGATACAGTCCAGACACAGTGAGGAGATAGAGTCCAGACACAGTGAGGAGATACAGTCCAGACACAGTGAGAAGATAGAATCCAGACACAGTGAGGAGATAGAGTCCAGACACAGTGAGGAAATAGGGTCCAGACACAGTGAGGAGATACAGTCCAGACACAGTGAGGAGATACAGTCCAGACACAGTGAGAAGATAGAATCCAGACACAGTGAGGAGATCGAGTCCAGACACAGTGAGGAGATAGGGTCGAGACACAGTGAGGAGATACAGTCCAGACACAGTGAGAAGATAGAATCCAGGCACAGTGAGGAGATAGAGTCCAGACACAGTGAGGAGATAGGGTCCAGACACAGTGAGGAGATAGAGTCCAGACACAGTGAGGAGATAGAGTCCAGACACAGTGAGGAGATAGAATCCAGACACAGTGAGAAGATAGAATCCAGACACAGTGAGGAGATACAGTCCAGACACAGTGAGGAGATACAGTCCAGACACAGTGAGAAGATAGAGTCCAGACACAGTGAGGAGATAGAGTCCAGACACAGTGAGGAGATAGAGTCCAGACACAGTGAGGAGATAGAGTCCAGACACAGTGAGGAGATACAGTCCAGACACAGTGAGGAGATAGGGTCCAGACACAGTGAGGAGATACAGTCCAGACACAGTGAGAAGATAGAATCCAGACACAGTGAGGAGATAGAGTCCAGACACAGTGAGGAGATAGGGTCCAGACACAGTGAGGAGATAGAGTCCAGACACAGTGAGGAGATAGAGTCCAGACACAGTGAGGAGATAGAATCCAGACACAGTGAGAAGATAGAATCCAGACACAGTGAGGAGATACAGTCCAGACACAGTGAGGAGATAGGGTCCAGACACAGTGAGGAGATACAGTCCAGACACAGTGAGAAGATAGAATCCAGACACAGTGAGGAGATACGGTCCAGACACAGTGAGGAGATACAGTCCAGACACAGTGAGGAGATACAGTCCAGACACAGTGAGGAGATAGAGTCCAGACACAGTGGGGAGATAGGGTCCAGACACAGTGAGGAGATACAGTCCAGACACTGTGAGGAGATAGAGTCCAGACACAGTGAGGAGATAGGGTCCAGACACAGTGAGGAGATAGAGTCCAGACACAGTGAGGAGATAGGGTCCAGACACAGTGAGGAGATAGAGTCCAGCACAGTGAGGAGACACAGTCCAGACACAGTGAGGAGATACAGTCCAGACACAGTGAGGAGATACAGTCCAGACACAGTGAGGAGATACAGTCCAGACACAGTGAGGAGATAGGGTCCAGACACAGTGAGGAGATAGGGTACAGACACAGTGAGGAGATACAGTCCAGACACAGTGAGGAGATAGAGTCCAGACACAGTGAGGAGATAGAGTCCAGACACAGTGAGGAGATAGATTCCCGACACATTGAGGAGATACGTTCCAGACACAGTGAGGAGATAGAGTCCAGACACAGTGAGGAGATACAGTCCAGACACAGTGAGGAGATACAGTCCAGACACAGTGAGGAGATAGGGTCCAGACACAGTGAGGAGATAGATTCCAGACACAGTGAGGAGATACAGTCCAGACACAGTGAGGAGATAGATTCCCGACACATTGAGGAGATACGTTCCAGACACAGTGAGGAGATAGAGTCCAGACACAGTGAGGAAATAGAGTCCAGACACATTGAGGAGATACAGTCCAGACACAGTGAGGAGATACAGTCCAGACACAGTGAGGAGATACAGTCCAGACACAGTGAGGAGATACAGTCCAGACACAGTGAGGAGATAGAGTCCAGACATAGTGAGGAGATACAGTCCAGACACAGTGAGGAGATAGAGTCCAGACACAGTGAGGAGATAGAGTCCAGACACAGTGAGGAGATAGAGTCCAGACACAGTGAGGAGATAGAGTCCAGACACAGTGAGGAGATACAGTCCAGACACAGTGAGGAGATAGGGTCCAGACACAGTGAGGAGATACAGTCCAGACACAGTGAGAAGATAGAATCCAGACACAGTGAGGAGATAGAGTCCAGACACAGTGAGGAGATAGGGTCCAGACACAGTGAGGAGATAGAGTCCAGACACAGTGAGGAGATAGAGTCCAGACACAGTGAGGAGATAGAATCCAGACACAGTGAGAAGATAGAATCCAGACACAGTGAGGAGATACAGTCCAGACACAGTGAGGAGATAGGGTCCAGACACAGTGAGGAGATACAGTCCAGACACAGTGAGAAGATAGAATCCAGACACAGTGAGGAGATACGGTCCAGACACAGTGAGGAGATACAGTCCAGACACAGTGAGGAGATACAGTCCAGACACAGTGAGGAGATAGAGTCCAGACACAGTGGGGAGATAGGGTTCAGACACAGTGAGGAGATACAGTCCAGACACTGTGAGGAGATAGAGTCCAGACACAGTGAGGAGATAGGGTCCAGACACAGTGAGGAGATAGAGTCCAGACACAGTGAGGAGATAGGGTCCAGACACAGTGAGGAGATAGAGTCCAGCACAGTGAGGAGACACAGTCCAGACACAGTGAGGAGATACAGTCCAGACACAGTGAGGAGATACAGTCCAGACACAGTGAGGAGATACAGTCCAGACACAGTGAGGAGATAGGGTCCAGACACAGTGAGGAGATAGGGTACAGACACAGTGAGGAGATACAGTCCAGACACAGTGAGGAGATAGAGTCCAGACACAGTGAGGAGATAGAGTCCAGACACAGTGAGGAGATAGATTCCCGACACATTGAGGAGATACGTTCCAGACACAGTGAGGAGATAGAGTCCAGACACAGTGAGGAGATACAGTCCAGACACAGTGAGGAGATACAGTCCAGACACAGTGAGGAGTTAGGGTCCAGACACAGTGAGGAGATAGATTCCAGACACAGTGAGGAGATACAGTCCAGACACAGTGAGGAGATAGATTCCCGACACATTGAGGAGATACGTTCCAGACACAGTGAGGAGATAGAGTCCAGACACAGTGAGGAAATAGAGTCCAGACACATTGAGGAGATACAGTCCAGACACAGTGAGGAGATACAGTCCAGACACAGTGAGGAGATACAGTCCAGACACAGTGAGGAGATACAGTCCAGACACAGTGAGGAGATAGAGTCCAGACATAGTGAGGAGATACAGTCCAGACACAGTGAGGAGATAGAGTCCAGACACAGTGAGGAGATAGAGTCCAGACACAGTGAGGAGAGAAAGACCAGACACAGTGAGGAGATAGAGTCCAGACACAGTGAGGAGATAGAGTCCAGACACAGTGAGGAGATAAAGTCCAGACACAGTGAGGAGATACAGTCCAGACACAGTGAGGAGATACAGTCCAGACACAGTGAGGAGATCGGGTCCACACACAGTGAGGAGATACAGTGCAGACACAGTGAGGAGATACAGTCCAGACACAGTGAGGAGATAGAGTCCACACACAGTGAGGTGATACAGTCCAGACACAGTGAGGAGATACAGTCCAGACACAGTGAGGAGAGAAAAACCAGACACAGTGAGGAGATAGGGTCCAGACACAGTGAGGAGACAGGGCCCAGACACAGTGAGGAGATAGAGTCCAGACACAGTGAGGAGATACAGTCCAGACACAGTGAGGAGATACAGTCCAGACACAGTGAGGAGATACAGTCCAGACACAGTGAGGAGATAGATTCCCGACACATTGAGGAGATACGTTCCAGACACAGTGAGGAGATAGAGTCCAGACACAGTGAGGAGATAGAGTCCAGACACAGTGAGGAGATACAGTCCAGACACAGTGAGGAGATACAGTCCAGACACAGTGAGGAGATACAGTCCAGACACAGTGAGGAGATAGAGTCCAGACACAGTGAGGAGATAGAGTCCAGACACAGTGAGGACATACAGTCCAGACACAGTGAGGAGATAGAGTCCAGACACAGTGAGGAGATAGAGTCCAGACACAGTGAGGAGAGAAAGACCAGACACAGTGAGGAGATAGAGTCCAGACACAGTGAGGAGATAGAGTCCAGACACAGTGAGGAGATAAAGTCCAGACACAGTGAGGAGATACAGTCCAGACACAGTGAGGAGATACAGTCCAGACACAGTGAGGAGATAGGGTCCACACACAGTGAGGATATACGTTCCAGACACAGTGAGGAGATAGAGTCCAGACACAGTGAGGAGATGAAGTCCAGACACAGTGAGGAGATACAGTCCAGACACAGTGAGGAGATACAGTCCAGACACAGTGAGGAGATAGGGTCCACACACAGTGAGGAGATACAGTGCAGACACAGTGAGGAGATACAGTCCAGACACAGTGAGGAGATAGAGTCCACACACAGTGAGGTGATACAGTCCAGACACAGTGAGGAGATACAGTCCAGACACAGTGAGGAGAGAAAAACCAGACACAGTGAGGAGATAGGGTCCAGACACAGTGAGGAGACAGGGCCCAGACACAGTGAGGAGATAGAGTCCAGACACAGTGAGGAGATACAGTCCAGACACAGTGAGGAGATACAGTCCAGACACAGTGAGGAGATACAGTCCAGACACAGTGAGGAGATAGATTCCCGACACATTGAGGAGATACGTTCCAGACACAGTGAGGAGATAGAGTCCAGACACAGTGAGGAGATAGAGTCCAGACACAGTGAGGAGATAGAGTCCAGACACACTGAGGAGATACAGTCCAGACACAGTGAGGAGATACAGTCCAGACACAGTGAGGAGACACAGTCCAGACACAGTGAGGAGATACAGTCCAGACACAGTGAGGAGATAGAGTCCAGACACAGTGAGGAGATACAGTCCAGACACAGTGAGGAGATAGAGTCCAGACACAGTGAGGAGATAGAGTCCAGACACAGTGAGGAGAGAAAGACCAGACACAGTGAGGAGATACAGTCCAGACACAGTGAGGAGATACAGTCCAGACACAGTGAGGAGATAGGGTCCACACACAGTGAGGAGATACAGTGCAGACACAGTGAGGAGATACAGTCCAGACACAGTGAGGAGATAGAGTCCACACACAGTGAGGTGATACAGTCCAGACACAGTGAGGAGATACAGTCCAGACACAGTGAGGAGAGAAACACCAGACACAGTGAGGAGATAGGGTCCAGACACAGTGAGGAGACAGGGTCCAGACACAGTGAGGAGATAGAGTCCAGACACAGTGAGGAGATACAGTCCAGACACAGTGAGGAGATACAGTCCAGACACAGTGAGGAGACACAGTCCAGACACAGTGGGGAGATGGGTCCAGACACAGTGAGGAGATACAGTCCAGACACAGTGAGGAGATACAGTCCAGACACAGTGAGGAGATAGAGTCCAGACACAGTGAGGAGATACAGTCCAGACACAGTGAGGAGATTGAATCCAGACACAGTGAGGAGATAGAGTCCAGACACAGTGAGGAGAGAAAGACCAGACACAGTGAGGAGATAGAGTCCAGACACAGTGAGGAGATAGAGCCCGGACACAGTGAGGAGATACAGTCCAGACACAGTGAGGAGATAGAGTCCAGACACAGTGAGGAGATAGGGTCCAGACACAGTGAGGAGATACAGTCCAGACACAGTGAGGAGATACAGTCCAGACACAGTGAGGAGAGAAAGACCAGACACAGTGAGGAGATACAGTCCAGACACAGTGAGGAGATACAGTCCAGACACAGTGAGGAGATACAGTCCAGACACAGTGAGGAGATACAGTCCCGACACAGTGAGGAGATACAGTCCTGACACAGTGAGGAGATACAGTCCAGACACAGTGAGGAGATACAGTCCAGACACAGTGAGGAGATACAGTCCAGACACAGTTAGGAGATACAGTCCAGACACAGTGAGGAGATAGAATCCAGACAGAGTGAGGAGATAGAGTCCAGACACAGTGAGGAGATAGGGTCCAGACACAGTGAGTAGATAGAGTCCAGACACAGTGAGGAGACAGGGTCCAGACATAGTGAGGAGATAGGGTCCAGACATAGTTAGGAGATACAGTCCAGAAACAGTGAGGAGATACAGTCCAGACACAGTGAGGAGATACAGTCCAGACACAGTGAGGAGATAGGGTCCAGACATAGTGAGGAGATACAGTCCAGACACAGTGAGGAGATACAGTCCAGACACAGTGAGGATATACGTTCCAGACACAGTGAGGAGATACCGTCCAGACACAGTCAGGAGATAGAGTCCAGACACAGTGAGGAGAAACAGTCCAGACACAGTGAGGAGATAGAGTCCAGACACAGTGAGGAGATAGAGTCCAGACACAGTGAGGAGATAGAGTCCAGACACAGTGAGGAGATAGAGTCCAGACACAGTGAGGAGATAGAGTCCAGACACAGTGAGGAGATACAGTCCAGACACAGTGAGGAGATACCGTCCAGACACAGTGAGAAGATACAGTCCAGACACAGTGAGGAGATGGAGTCCAGACACAGTGAGGAGATACAGTCCAGACACAGTGAGGAGATACAGTCCAGACACAGTGAGGAGATACAGTCCAGACACAGTGAGGAGATAGAGTCCAGGCACAGTGAGGACATAGAGTACAGACACAGTGAGGAGATAGAGTCCAGACATAGTGAGGAGATACAGTCCAGACACAGTGGGGAGATACGGTCCAGGCACAGTGAGGAGATAGAGTCCAGACACAGTGAGGAGATAGAGTCCAGACACAGTGAGGAGATAGAGTCCAGGCACAGTGAGGAGATACAGTCCAGACACAGTGAGGAGATAGAGTCCAGACACAGTGAGGAGATAGAGTCCAGACACAGTGAGGAGATACAGTCCAGACACAGTGAGGAGATACAGTCCAGACACAGTGAGGAGATAGGGTCCACACACAGTGAGGAGATACAGTCCAGACACAGTGAGGAGATACAGTCCAGACACAGTGAGGAGATACAGTCCAGACACAGTGAGGAGATAGAGTCCAGACACAGTGAGGAGATAGAATCCAGACACAGTGAGGAGATAGAGTACAGACACAGTGAGGAGAGAAAGGCCAGACACAGTGAGGAGATAGAGTCCAGACACAGTGAGGAGATAGAGTCCGGACACAGTGAGGAGATACAGTCCAGACACAGTGAGGAGATACAGTCCAGACACAGTGAGGAGAGAAAGACCAGACACAGTGAGGAGATAGAGTCCAGACACAGTGAGGAGATAGAGTCCAGACACAGTGAGGAGATAAAGTCCAGACACAGTGAGGAGATAAAGTCCAGACACAGTGAGGAGATACAGTCCAGACATAGTGAGGAGATAGGGTCCACACACAGTGAGGAGATACAGTGCAGACACAGTGAGGAGATACAGTCCAGACACAGTGAGGAGATAGAGTCCACACACAGTGAGGAGATACAGTCCAGACACAGTGAGGAGATACAGTCCAGACACAGTGAGGAGAGAAAGACCAGACACAGTGAGGAGATAGGGTCCAGACACAGTGAGGAGATAGATTCAAGACACAGTGAGGAGATACAATCCAGACACAGTGAGGAGATACAGTCCAGACACAGTGAGGAGATACAGACCAGACACAGTGAGGAGATACAGTCCAGACACAGTGAGGAGATACAGTCCAGACACAGTGAGGAGATACAGTCCAGACACAGTGAGGAGAGAAAGACCAGACACAGTGAGGAGATACAGTCCAGACACAGTGAGGAGATACAGTCCAGACACAGTGAGGAGATACAGTCCAGACACAGTGAGGAGATACAGTCCAGACACAGTGAGGAGATACAGTCCCGACACAGTGAGGAGATACAGTCCAGACACAGTGAGGAGATACAGTCCAGACACAGTGAGGAGATACAGTCCAGACACAGTGAGGAGATACAGTCCAGACACAGTTAGGAGATACAGTCCAGACACAGTGAGGAGATAGAATCCAGACACAGGGAGGAGATAGAGTCCAGACACAGTGAGGAGAGAAAGACCAGACACAGTGAGGAGATAGAGTCCAGACACAGTGAGAAGATAGAGTCCGGACACTGTGAGGAGATACAGTCCAGACACAGTGAGGAGATACAGTCCAGACACAGTGAGGAGATACAGTCCAGACACAGTGAGGAGATACAGTCCAGACACAGTGAGGAGATACAGTCCAGACACAGTGAGGAGAGAAAGACCAGACACAGTGAGTAGATACAGTCCAGACACAGAGAGGAGATACAGTCCAGACACAGTGAGGAGATAGAGTCCAGACACAGTGAGGAGATACAGTCCAGACACAGTGAGGAGATAGAGTCCAGACACAGTGAGGAGAGCAAGACCAGACACAGTGAGGAGATAGAGTCCGGACACAGTGAGGAGATGCAGTCCAGACACAGTGAGGAGAGAAAGACCAGACACAGTGAGGAGATAGAGTACAGACACAGTGAGGAGACAGAGTCCAGACACAGTGAGGAGATACGGTCCAGACACAGTGAGGAGATACAGTCCAGACACAGTGAGGAGATACAGTCCAGACACAGTGAGGAGATACAGTCCAGACACAGTGAGGAGATAGGGTCCAGACCACAGTGAGGAGATACAGTCCAGATACAGTGAGGAGATAGAGTCCCGACACAGTGAGGAGATACGGTCCAGACACAGTGAGTAGATACGGTCCAGACACAGTGAGGAGATACGGTCCAGACACAGTGAGGAGATAGAGTCCAGACACAGTGAGGAGATAGAGTCCAGACACAGTGAGGAGAGAAAGACCAGACACAGTGAGGAGATAGATTCCAGACACAGTGAGGAGATACAGTCCAGACACAGTGAGGAGATAGATTCCAGACACAGTGAGGAGATACAGTCCAGACACAGTGAGGAGACACAGTCCAGACACAGTGAGGAGATAGAGTCCAGACACAGTGAGGAGATAGTGTCCAGACACAGTGAGGAGATACAGTCCAGACACAGTGAGGAGATAGGGTCCAGACACAGTGAGGAGATACATTCCAGACACAGTGAGGAGATAGGGTCCAGAAACAGTAAGGTGATAGAGTCCAGACACAGTGAGGAGATACAGTCCAGACACAGTGAGGAGATACAGTCCAGACACAGTGAGGAGATACAGTCCAGGCACAGTGAGGAGATAGGGTCCAGACACAGTGAGGAGATACAGTCCAGACACAGTGAGGAGATAGAGTCCAGACACAATGTGGAGTTAGGGTACAGACACAGTAAAGAGATAGAGTCCAGACACAGTGAGGAGATACAGTCCAGACACTGTGAGGAGATAGAGTCCAGACACAGTGAGGAGATACAGTCCAGACACAGTGAGGAGACAGAGTCCAGACACAGTGAGGAGATAGGGTCCAGACACAGTGAGGAGATACAGTCCAGACACAGTGAGGAGACAGAGTCCAGACACAGTGAGGAGATAGGGTCCAGACATAGTGAGGAGACACAGTCCAGACACAGTGAGGTGATAGAGTCCAAACACAGTGAGGAGATACAGTCCAGACACAGTGAGGAGATACAGTCCAGACACAGTGAGGAGATAGGGTCCAGACACAGTGAGGAGACACAGTCCAGACACAGTGAGGAGATAGAGTCCAAACACAGTGAGGAGATAGGGTCCAGAGATAGTGAGGAGACACAGTCCAGACACAGTGAGGAGATAGAGTCCAGACACAGTGAGGAGATACAGTCCAGACACAGTGAGGAGATACAGTCCAGACACAGTGAGGAGATAGGGTCCACACACAGTGAGGAGATACAGTCCAGACACAGTGAGGAGATTCAGTCCAGACACAGTGAGGAGATACAGTCCAGACACAGTGAGGAGATAAAGTCCAGACACAGTGAGGAGATAAAGTCCAGACACAGTGAGGAGATACAGTCCAGACATAGTGAGGAGATAGGGTCCACACACAGTGAGGAGATACAGTGCAGACACAGTGAGGAGATACAGTCCAGACACAGTGAGGAGATAGAGTCCACACACAGTGAGGAGATACAGTCCAGACACAGTGAGGAGATACAGTCCAGACACAGTGAGGAGTGAAAGACCAGGCACAGTGAGGAGATAGGGTCCAGACACAGTGAGGAGATAGATTCAAGACACAGTGAGGAGATACAATCCAGACACAGTGAGGAGATACAGTCCAGACACAGTGAGGAGATACAGACCAGACACAGTGAGGAGATACAGTCCAGACACAGTGAGGAGATACAGTCCAGACACAGTGAGGAGATACAGTCCAGACACAGTGAGGAGAGAAAGACCAGACACAGTGAGGAGATACAGTCCAGACACAGTGAGGAGATACAGTCCAGACACAGTGAGGAGATACAGTCCAGACACAGTGAGGAGATACAGTCCAGACACAGTGAGGAGATACAGTCCCGACACAGTGAGGAGATACAGTCCAGACACAGTGAGGAGATACAGTCCAGACACAGTGAGGAGATACAGTCCAGACACAGTGAGGAGATACAGTCCAGACACAGTTAGGAGATACAGTCCAGACACAGTGAGGAGATAGAATCCAGACACAGGGAGGAGATAGAGTCCAGACACAGTGAGGAGAGAAAGACCAGACACAGTGAGGAGATAGAGTCCAGACACAGTGAGAAGATAGAGTCCGGACACTGTGAGGAGATACAGTCCAGACACAGTGAGGAGATACAGTCCAGACACAGTGAGGAGATACAGTCCAGACACAGTGAGGAGAGAAAGACCAGACACAGTGAGTAGATACAGTCCAGACACAGAGAGGAGATACAGTCCAGACACAGTGAGGAGATAGAGTCCAGACACAGTGAGGAGATACAGTCCAGACACAGTGAGGAGATAGAGTCCAGACACAGTGAGGAGAGCAAGACCAGACACAGTGAGGAGATAGAGTCCGGACACAGTGAGGAGATGCAGTCCAGACACAGTGAGGAGAGAAAGACCAGACACAGTGAGGAGATAGAGTACAGACACAGTGAGGAGACAGAGTCCAGACACAGTGAGGAGATACGGTCCAGACACAGTGAGGAGATACAGTCCAGACACAGTGAGGAGATACAGTCCAGACACAGTGAGGAGATACAGTCCAGACACAATGAGGAGATAGGGTCCAGACCACAGTGAGGAGATACAGTCCAGATACAGTGAGGAGATAGAGTCCCGACACAGTGAGGAGATACGGTCCAGACACAGTGAGTAGATACGGTCCAGACACAGTGAGGAGATACGGTCCAGACACAGTGAGGAGATAGAGTCCAGACACAGTGAGGAGATAGAGTCCAGACACAGTGAGGAGAGAAAGACCAGACACAGTGAGGAGATAGATTCCAGACACAGTGAGGAGATACAGTCCAGACACAGTGAGGAGATAGATTTCAGACACAGTGAGGAGATACAGTCCAGACACAGTGAGGAGACACAGTCCAGACACAGTGAGGAGATAGAGTCCAGACACAGTGAGGAGATAGTGTCCAGACACAGTGAGGAGATACAGTCCAGACACAGTGAGGAGATAGGGTCCAGACACAGTGAGGAGATACATTCCAGACACAGTGAGGAGATAGGGTCCAGAAACAGTAAGGTGATAGAGTCCAGACACAGTGAGGAGATACAGTCCAGACACAGTGAGGAGATACAGTCCAGACACAGTGAGGAGATACAGTCCAGGCACAGTGAGGAGATAGGGTCCAGACACAGTGAGGAGATACAGTCCAGACACAGTGAGGAGATAGAGTCCAGACACAATGTGGAGTTAGGGTACAGACACAGTAAAGAGATAGAGTCCAGACACAGTGAGGAGATACAGTCCAGACACTGTGAGGAGATACAGTCCAGACACAGTGAGGAGATACAGTCCAGACACAGTTAGGAGATACAGTCCAGACACAGTGAGGAGATAGAATCCAGACACAGGGAGGAGATAGAGTCCAGACACAGTGAGGAGAGAAAGACCAGACACAGTGAGGAGATAGAGTCCAGACACAGTGAGGAGATAGTGTCCAGACACAGTGAGGAGATACAGTCCAGACACAGTGAGGAGATAGGGTCCAGACACAGTGAGGAGATACATTCCAGACACAGTGAGGAGATAGGGTCCAGAAACAGTAAGGTGATAGAGTCCAGACACAGTGAGGAGATACAGTCCAGACACAGTGAGGAGATACAGTCCAGACACAGTTAGGAGATACAGTCCAGACACAGTGAGGAGATAGAATCCAGACACAGGGAGGAGATAGAGTCCAGACACAGTGAGGAGAGAAAGACCAGACACAGTGAGGAGATAGAGTCCAGACACAGTGAGAAGATAGAGTCCGGACACTGTGAGGAGATACAGTCCAGACACAGTGAGGAGATACAGTCCAGACACAGTGAGGAGATACAGTCCAGACACAGTGAGGAGATACAGTCCAGACACAGTGAGGAGATACAGTCCAGACACAGTGAGGAGAGAAAGACCAGACACAGTGAGTAGATACAGTCCAGACACAGAGAGGAGATACAGTCCAGACACAGTGAGGAGATAGAGTCCAGACACAGTGAGGAGATACAGTCCAGACACAGTGAGGAGATAGAGTCCAGACACAGTGAGGAGAGCAAGACCAGACACAGTGAGGAGATAGAGTCCGGACACAGTGAGGAGATGCAGTCCAGACACAGTGAGGAGAGAAAGACCAGACACAGTGAGGAGATAGAGTACAGACACAGTGAGGAGACAGAGTCCAGACACAGTGAGGAGATACGGTCCAGACACAGTGAGGAGATACAGTCCAGACACAGTGAGGAGATACAGTCCAGACACAGTGAGGAGATACAGTCCAGACACAGTGAGGAGATAGGGTCCAGACCACAGTGAGGAGATACAGTCCAGATACAGTGAGGAGATAGAGTCCCGACACAGTGAGGAGATACGGTCCAGACACAGTGAGTAGATACGGTCCAGACACAGTGAGGAGATACGGTCCAGACACAGTGAGGAGATAGAGTCCAGACACAGTGAGGAGATAGAGTCCAGACACAGTGAGGAGAGAAAGACCAGACACAGTGAGGAGATAGATTCCAGACACAGTGAGGAGATACAGTCCAGACACAGTGAGGAGATAGATTCCAGACACAGTGAGGAGATACAGTCCAGACACAGTGAGGAGACACAGTCCAGACACAGTGAGGAGATAGAGTCCAGACACAGTGAGGAGATAGTGTCCAGACACAGTGAGGAGATACAGTCCAGACACAGTGAGGAGATAGGGTCCAGACACAGTGAGGAGATACATTCCAGACACAGTGAGGAGATAGGGTCCAGAAACAGTAAGGTGATAGAGTCCAGACACAGTGAGGAGATACAGTCCAGACACAGTGAGGAGATACAGTCCAGACACAGTGAGGAGATACAGTCCAGGCACAGTGAGGAGATAGGGTCCAGACACAGTGAGGAGATACAGTCCAGACACAGTGAGGAGATAGAGTCCAGACACAATGTGGAGTTAGGGTACAGACACAGTAAAGAGATAGAGTCCAGACACAGTGAGGAGATACAGTCCAGACACTGTGAGGAGATAGAGTCCAGACACAGTGAGGAGATACAGTCCAGACACAGTGAGGAGACAGAGTCCAGACACAGTGAGGAGATAGGGTCCAGACACAGTGAGGAGATACAGTCCAGACACAGTGAGGAGACAGAGTCCAGACACAGTGAGGAGATAGGGTCCAGACATAGTGAGGAGACACAGTCCAGACACAGTGAGGTGATAGAGTCCAAACACAGTGAGGAGATACAGTCCAGACACAGTGAGGAGATACAGTCCAGACACAGTGAGGAGATAGGGTCCAGACACAGTGAGGAGACACAGTCCAGACACAGTGAGGAGATAGAGTCCAAACACAGTGAGGAGATAGGGTCCAGAGATAGTGAGGAGACACAGTCCAGACACAGTGAGGAGATAGAGTCCAGACACAGTGAGGAGATACAGTCCAGACACAGTGAGGAGATACAGTCCAGACACAGTGAGGAGATAGGGTCCACACACAGTGAGGAGATACAGTCCAGACACAGTGAGGAGATTCAGTCCAGACACAGTGAGGAGATACAGTCCAGACACAGTGAGGAGATAAAGTCCAGACACAGTGAGGAGATAAAGTCCAGACACAGTGAGGAGATACAGTCCAGACATAGTGAGGAGATAGGGTCCACACACAGTGAGGAGATACAGTGCAGACACAGTGAGGAGATACAGTCCAGACACAGTGAGGAGATAGAGTCCACACACAGTGAGGAGATACAGTCCAGACACAGTGAGGAGATACAGTCCAGACACAGTGAGGAGTGAAAGACCAGGCACAGTGAGGAGATAGGGTCCAGACACAGTGAGGAGATAGATTCAAGACACAGTGAGGAGATACAATCCAGACACAGTGAGGAGATACAGTCCAGACACAGTGAGGAGATACAGACCAGACACAGTGAGGAGATACAGTCCAGACACAGTGAGGAGATACAGTCCAGACACAGTGAGGAGATACAGTCCAGACACAGTGAGGAGAGAAAGACCAGACACAGTGAGGAGATACAGTCCAGACACAGTGAGGAGATACAGTCCAGACACAGTGAGGAGATACAGTCCAGACACAGTGAGGAGATACAGTCCAGACACAGTGAGGAGATACAGTCCCGACACAGTGAGGAGATACAGTCCAGACACAGTGAGGAGATACAGTCCAGACACAGTGAGGAGATACAGTCCAGACACAGTGAGGAGATACAGTCCAGACACAGTTAGGAGATACAGTCCAGACACAGTGAGGAGATAGAATCCAGACACAGGGAGGAGATAGAGTCCAGACACAGTGAGGAGAGAAAGACCAGACACAGTGAGGAGATAGAGTCCAGACACAGTGAGAAGATAGAGTCCGGACACTGTGAGGAGATACAGTCCAGACACAGTGAGGAGATACAGTCCAGACACAGTGAGGAGATACAGTCCAGACACAGTGAGGAGAGAAAGACCAGACACAGTGAGTAGATACAGTCCAGACACAGAGAGGAGATACAGTCCAGACACAGTGAGGAGATAGAGTCCAGACACAGTGAGGAGATACAGTCCAGACACAGTGAGGAGATAGAGTCCAGACACAGTGAGGAGAGCAAGACCAGACACAGTGAGGAGATAGAGTCCGGACACAGTGAGGAGATGCAGTCCAGACACAGTGAGGAGAGAAAGACCAGACACAGTGAGGAGATAGAGTACAGACACAGTGAGGAGACAGAGTCCAGACACAGTGAGGAGATACGGTCCAGACACAGTGAGGAGATACAGTCCAGACACAGTGAGGAGATACAGTCCAGACACAGTGAGGAGATACAGTCCAGACACAATGAGGAGATAGGGTCCAGACCACAGTGAGGAGATACAGTCCAGATACAGTGAGGAGATAGAGTCCCGACACAGTGAGGAGATACGGTCCAGACACAGTGAGTAGATACGGTCCAGACACAGTGAGGAGATACGGTCCAGACACAGTGAGGAGATAGAGTCCAGACACAGTGAGGAGATAGAGTCCAGACACAGTGAGGAGAGAAAGACCAGACACAGTGAGGAGATAGATTCCAGACACAGTGAGGAGATACAGTCCAGACACAGTGAGGAGATAGATTTCAGACACAGTGAGGAGATACAGTCCAGACACAGTGAGGAGACACAGTCCAGACACAGTGAGGAGATAGAGTCCAGACACAGTGAGGAGATAGTGTCCAGACACAGTGAGGAGATACAGTCCAGACACAGTGAGGAGATAGGGTCCAGACACAGTGAGGAGATACATTCCAGACACAGTGAGGAGATAGGGTCCAGAAACAGTAAGGTGATAGAGTCCAGACACAGTGAGGAGATACAGTCCAGACACAGTGAGGAGATACAGTCCAGACACAGTGAGGAGATACAGTCCAGGCACAGTGAGGAGATAGGGTCCAGACACAGTGAGGAGATACAGTCCAGACACAGTGAGGAGATAGAGTCCAGACACAATGTGGAGTTAGGGTACAGACACAGTAAAGAGATAGAGTCCAGACACAGTGAGGAGATACAGTCCAGACACTGTGAGGAGATAGAGTCCAGACACAGTGAGGAGATACAGTCCAGACACAGTGAGGAGACAGAGTCCAGACACAGTGAGGAGATAGGGTCCAGACACAGTGAGGAGATACAGTCCAGACACAGTGAGGAGACAGAGTCCAGACACAGTGAGGAGATAGGGTCCAGACATAGTGAGGAGACACAGTCCAGACACAGTGAGGTGATAGAGTCCAAACACAGTGAGGAGATACAGTCCAGACACAGTGAGGAGATACAGTCCAGACACAGTGAGGAGATAAGGTCCAGACACAGTGAGGAGACACAGTCCAGACACAGTGAGGAGATAGAGTCCAAACACAGTGAGGAGATAGGGTCCAGACACAGTGAGGAGATACAGTCCAGACACAGTGAGGAGATACAGTCCAAACACAGTGAGGAGATAGGGTCCAGACACAGTGAGGAGATACAGTCCAGACACAGTGAGGAGATAGGGTCCAGAGATAGTGAGGAGACACAGTCCAGACACAGTGAGGAGATAGAGTCCAGACACAGTGAGGAGATAGGGTCCAGACACAGTGAGGAGATACAGTCCAGACACAGTGAGGAGATAGAGTCCAGACACAGTGAGGAGATACAGTCCAGACACAGTGAGGAGAGAAAGACCAGACACAGTGAGGAGATACAGTCCAGACACAGTGAGGAGATACAGTCCAGACACAGTGAGGAGATACAGTCCAGACACAGTGAGGAG
The DNA here is from genome assembly GCF_047496885.1 of Scyliorhinus torazame. Lineage (NCBI taxonomy): Eukaryota > Metazoa > Chordata > Chondrichthyes > Carcharhiniformes > Scyliorhinidae > Scyliorhinus > Scyliorhinus torazame. The sequence goes on along the minus strand of NC_092720.1, from coordinate 124,502,403 downwards.
ATACAGTCCAGACACAGTGAGGAGATACAGTCCCGACACAGTGAGGAGATACAGTCCAGACACAGTGAGGAGATACAGTCCAGACACAGTGAGGAGATACAGTCCAGACACAGTGAGGAGATACAGTCCAGACACAGTTAGGAGATACAGTCCAGACACAGTGAGGAGATAGAATCCAGACACAGGGAGGAGATAGAGTCCAGACACAGTGAGGAGAGAAAGACCAGACACAGTGAGGAGATAGAGTCCAGACACAGTGAGAAGATAGAGTCCGGACACTGTGAGGAGATACAGTCCAGACACAGTGAGGAGATACAGTCCAGACACAGTGAGGAGATACAGTCCAGACACAGTGAGGAGATACAGTCCAGACACAGTGAGGAGATACAGTCCAGACACAGTGAGGAGAGAAAGACCAGACACAGTGAGTAGATACAGTCCAGACACAGAGAGGAGATACAGTCCAGACACAGTGAGGAGATAGAGTCCAGACACAGTGAGGAGATACAGTCCAGACACAGTGAGGAGATAGAGTCCAGACACAGTGAGGAGAGCAAGACCAGACACAGTGAGGAGATAGAGTCCGGACACAGTGAGGAGATGCAGTCCAGACACAGTGAGGAGAGAAAGACCAGACACAGTGAGGAGATAGAGTACAGACACAGTGAGGAGACAGAGTCCAGACACAGTGAGGAGATACGGTCCAGACACAGTGAGGAGATACAGTCCAGACACAGTGAGGAGATACAGTCCAGACACAGTGAGGAGATACAGTCCAGACACAGTGAGGAGATAGGGTCCAGACCACAGTGAGGAGATACAGTCCAGATACAGTGAGGAGATAGAGTCCCGACACAGTGAGGAGATACGGTCCAGACACAGTGAGTAGATACGGTCCAGACACAGTGAGGAGATACGGTCCAGACACAGTGAGGAGATAGAGTCCAGACACAGTGAGGAGATAGAGTCCAGACACAGTGAGGAGAGAAAGACCAGACACAGTGAGGAGATAGATTCCAGACACAGTGAGGAGATACAGTCCAGACACAGTGAGGAGATAGATTCCAGACACAGTGAGGAGATACAGTCCAGACACAGTGAGGAGACACAGTCCAGACACAGTGAGGAGATAGAGTCCAGACACAGTGAGGAGATAGTGTCCAGACACAGTGAGGAGATACAGTCCAGACACAGTGAGGAGATAGGGTCCAGACACAGTGAGGAGATACATTCCAGACACAGTGAGGAGATAGGGTCCAGAAACAGTAAGGTGATAGAGTCCAGACACAGTGAGGAGATACAGTCCAGACACAGTGAGGAGATACAGTCCAGACACAGTGAGGAGATACAGTCCAGGCACAGTGAGGAGATAGGGTCCAGACACAGTGAGGAGATACAGTCCAGACACAGTGAGGAGATAGAGTCCAGACACAATGTGGAGTTAGGGTACAGACACAGTAAAGAGATAGAGTCCAGACACAGTGAGGAGATACAGTCCAGACACTGTGAGGAGATAGAGTCCAGACACAGTGAGGAGATACAGTCCAGACACAGTGAGGAGACAGAGTCCAGACACAGTGAGGAGATAGGGTCCAGACACAGTGAGGAGATACAGTCCAGACACAGTGAGGAGACAGAGTCCAGACACAGTGAGGAGATAGGGTCCAGACATAGTGAGGAGACACAGTCCAGACACAGTGAGGTGATAGAGTCCAAACACAGTGAGGAGATACAGTCCAGACACAGTGAGGAGATACAGTCCAGACACAGTGAGGAGATAGGGTCCAGACACAGTGAGGAGACACAGTCCAGACACAGTGAGGAGATAGAGTCCAAACACAGTGAGGAGATAGGGTCCAGAGATAGTGAGGAGACACAGTCCAGACACAGTGAGGAGATAGAGTCCAGACACAGTGAGGAGATACAGTCCAGACACAGTGAGGAGATACAGTCCAGACACAGTGAGGAGATAGGGTCCACACACAGTGAGGAGATACAGTCCAGACACAGTGAGGAGATACAGTCCAGACACAGTGAGGAGATACAGTCCAGACACAGTGAGGAGATAGAGTCCAGACACAGTGAGGAGATAGAATCCAGACACAGTGAGGAGATAGAGTACAGACACAGTGAGGAGAGAAAGGCCAGACACAGTGAGGAGATAGAGTCCAGACACAGTGAGGAGATAGAGTCCGGACACAGTGAGGAGATACAGTCCAGACACAGTGAGGAGATACAGTCCAGACACAGTGAGGAGAGAAAGACCAGACACAGTGAGGAGATAGAGTCCAGACACAGTGAGGAGATAGAGTCCAGACACAGTGAGGAGATAAAGTCCAGACACAGTGAGGAGATAAAGTCCAGACACAGTGAGGAGATACAGTCCAGACATAGTGAGGAGATAGGGTCCACACACAGTGAGGAGATACAGTGCAGACACAGTGAGGAGATACAGTCCAGACACAGTGAGGAGATAGAGTCCACACACAGTGAGGAGATACAGTCCAGACACAGTGAGGAGATACAGTCCAGACACAGTGAGGAGAGAAAGACCAGGCACAGTGAGGAGATAGGGTCCAGACACAGTGAGGAGATAGATTCAAGACACAGTGAGGAGATACAATCCAGACACAGTGAGGAGATACAGTCCAGACACAGTGAGGAGATACAGACCAGACACAGTGAGGAGATACAGTCCAGACACAGTGAGGAGATACAGTCCAGACACAGTGAGGAGATACAGTCCAGACACAGTGAGGAGAGAAAGACCAGACACAGTGAGGAGATACAGTCCAGACACAGTGAGGAGATACAGTCCAGACACAGTGAGGAGATACAGTCCAGACACAGTGAGGAGATACAGTCCAGACACAGTGAGGAGATACAGTCCCGACACAGTGAGGAGATACAGTCCAGACACAGTGAGGAGATACAGTCCAGACACAGTGAGGAGATACAGTCCAGACACAGTGAGGAGATACAGTCCAGACACAGTTAGGAGATACAGTCCAGACACAGTGAGGAGATAGAATCCAGACACAGGGAGGAGATAGAGTCCAGACACAGTGAGGAGAGAAAGACCAGACACAGTGAGGAGATAGAGTCCAGACACAGTGAGAAGATAGAGTCCGGACACTGTGAGGAGATACAGTCCAGACACAGTGAGGAGATACAGTCCAGACACAGTGAGGAGATACAGTCCAGACACAGTGAGGAGATACAGTCCAGACACAGTGAGGAGATACAGTCCAGACACAGTGAGGAGAGAAAGACCAGACACAGTGAGTAGATACAGTCCAGACACAGAGAGGAGATACAGTCCAGACACAGTGAGGAGATAGAGTCCAGACACAGTGAGGAGATACAGTCCAGACACAGTGAGGAGATAGAGTCCAGACACAGTGAGGAGAGCAAGACCAGACACAGTGAGGAGATAGAGTCCGGACACAGTGAGGAGATGCAGTCCAGACACAGTGAGGAGAGAAAGACCAGACACAGTGAGGAGATAGAGTACAGACACAGTGAGGAGACAGAGTCCAGACACAGTGAGGAGATACGGTCCAGACACAGTGAGGAGATACAGTCCAGACACAGTGAGGAGATACAGTCCAGACACAGTGAGGAGATACAGTCCAGACACAATGAGGAGATAGGGTCCAGACCACAGTGAGGAGATACAGTCCAGATACAGTGAGGAGATAGAGTCCCGACACAGTGAGGAGATACGGTCCAGACACAGTGAGTAGATACGGTCCAGACACAGTGAGGAGATACGGTCCAGACACAGTGAGGAGATAGAGTCCAGACACAGTGAGGAGATAGAGTCCAGACACAGTGAGGAGAGAAAGACCAGACACAGTGAGGAGATAGATTCCAGACACAGTGAGGAGATACAGTCCAGACACAGTGAGGAGATAGATTTCAGACACAGTGAGGAGATACAGTCCAGACACAGTGAGGAGACACAGTCCAGACACAGTGAGGAGATAGAGTCCAGACACAGTGAGGAGATAGTGTCCAGACACAGTGAGGAGATACAGTCCAGACACAGTGAGGAGATAGGGTCCAGACACAGTGAGGAGATACATTCCAGACACAGTGAGGAGATAGGGTCCAGAAACAGTAAGGTGATAGAGTCCAGACACAGTGAGGAGATACAGTCCAGACACAGTGAGGAGATACAGTCCAGACACAGTGAGGAGATACAGTCCAGGCACAGTGAGGAGATAGGGTCCAGACACAGTGAGGAGATACAGTCCAGACACAGTGAGGAGATAGAGTCCAGACACAATGTGGAGTTAGGGTACAGACACAGTAAAGAGATAGAGTCCAGACACAGTGAGGAGATACAGTCCAGACACTGTGAGGAGATAGAGTCCAGACACAGTGAGGAGATACAGTCCAGACACAGTGAGGAGACAGAGTCCAGACACAGTGAGGAGATAGGGTCCAGACACAGTGAGGAGATACAGTCCAGACACAGTGAGGAGACAGAGTCCAGACACAGTGAGGAGATAGGGTCCAGACATAGTGAGGAGACACAGTCCAGACACAGTGAGGTGATAGAGTCCAAACACAGTGAGGAGATACAGTCCAGACACAGTGAGGAGATACAGTCCAGACACAGTGAGGAGATAGGGTCCAGACACAGTGAGGAGACACAGTCCAGACACAGTGAGGAGATAGAGTCCAAACACAGTGAGGAGATAGGGTCCAGACACAGTGAGGAGATACAGTCCAGACACAGTGAGGAGATACAGTCCAAACACAGTGAGGAGATAGGGTCCAGACACAGTGAGGAGATACAGTCCAGACACAGTGAGGAGATAGGGTCCAGAGATAGTGAGGAGACACAGTCCAGACACAGTGAGGAGATAGAGTCCAGACACAGTGAGGAGATAGGGTCCAGACACAGTGAGGAGATACAGTCCAGACACAGTGAGGAGATAGAGCCCAGACACAGTGAGGAGATACAGTCCAGACACAGTGAGGAGATAGAGTCCAGACACAGCGAGGAGATACAGTCCAGACACAGTGAGGTGATAGGGTCCAGACACAGTGAGGAGATAGAGTCCAGACACAGTGAGCAGATACAGTCCAGACACAGTGAGGAGATAGAGTCCATACACAGTGAGGAGATAGGGTCCAGACACAGTGAGGAGATACAGTCCAGACACAGTGAGGAGATACCGTCCAGACACAGTGAGGTGATAGGGTCCAGACACAGTGAGGAGATAGGTTCCAGACATAGTGAGGAGATACAGTCCAGACACAGTGAGGAGATACAGTCCAGACACAGTGAGGAGATAGAGTCCAGACACAGTGAGGAGATAGAGTCCAGACACAGTGAGGAGATAGAGTCCAGGCACAGTGAGGAGATACAGTCCAGACACAGTGAGGAGATAGAGTCCAGACACAGTGAGGAGATAGAGTCCAGACACAGTGAGGAGATACAGTCCAGACACAGTGAGGAGATACAGTCCAGACACAGTGAGGAGATAGGGTCCACACACAGTGAGGAGATACAGTCCAGACACAGTGAGGAGATACAGTCCAGACACAGTGAGGAGATACAGTCCAGACACAGTGAGGAGATAGAGTCCAGACACAGTGAGGAGATAGAATCCAGACACAGTGAGGAGATAGAGTCCAGACACAGTGAGGAGAGAAAGGCCAGACACAGTGAGGAGATAGAGTCCAGACACAGTGAGGAGATAGAGTCCGGACACAGTGAGGAGATACAGTCCAGACACAGTGAGGAGATACAGTCCAGACACAGTGAGGAGAGAAAGACCAGACACAGTGAGGAGATAGAGTCCAGACACAGTGAGGAGATAGAGTCCAGACACAGTGAGGAGATAAAGTCCAGACACAGTGAGGAGATAAAGTCCAGACACAGTGAGGAGATACAGTCCAGACACAGTGAGGAGATAGGGTCCACACACAGTGAGGAGATACAGTGCAGACACAGTGAGGAGATACAGTCCAGACACAGTGAGGAGATAGAGTCCACACACAGTGAGGAGATACAGTCCAGACACAGTGAGGAGATACAGTCCAGACACAGTGAGGAGAGAAAGACCAGACACAGTGAGGAGATAGGGTCCAGACACAGTGAGGAGATAGAGTCAAGACACAGTGAGGAGATACAATCCAGACACAGTGAGGAGATACACTCCAGACACAGTGAGGAGATACAGACCAGACACAGTGAGGAGATACAGTCCAGACACAGTGAGGAGATACAGTCCAGACACAGTGAGGAGATACAGTCCAGACACAGTGAGGAGAGAAAGACCAGACACAGTGAGGAGATACAGTCCAGACACAGTGAGGAGATACAGTCCAGACACAGTGAGGAGATACAGTCCAGACACAGTGAGGAGATACAGTCCAGACACAGTGAGGAGATACAGTCCCGACACAGTGAGGAGATACAGTCCAGACACAGTGAGGAGATACAGTCCAGACACAGTGAGGAGATACAGTCCAGACACAGTGAGGAGATACAGTCCAGACACAGTTAGGAGATACAGTCAAGACACAGTGAGGAGATAGAATCCAGACACAGGGAGGAGATAGAGTCCAGACACAGTGAGGAGAGAAAGACCAGACACAGTGAGGAGATAGAGTCCAGACACAGTGAGAAGATAGAGTCCGGACACTGTGAGGAGATACAGTCCAGACACAGTGAGGAGATACAGTCCAGACACAGTGAGGAGATACAGTCCAGACACAGTGAGGAGATACAGTCCAGACACAGTGAGGAGATACAGTCCAGACACAGTGAGGAGAGAAAGACCAGACACAGTGAGTAGATACAGTCCAGACACAGAGAGGAGATACAGTCCAGACACAGTGAGGAGATAGAGTCCAGACACAGTGAGGAGATACAGTCCAGACACAGTGAGGAGATAGAGTCCAGACACAGTGAGGAGAGAAAGACCAGACACAGTGAGGAGATAGAGTCCGGACACAGTGAGGAGATGCAGTCCAGACACAGTGAGGAGAGAAAGACCAGACACAGTGAGGAGATAGAGTACAGACACAGTGAGGAGACAGAGTCCAGACACAGTGAGGAGATACGGTCCAGACACAGTGAGGAGATACAGTCCAGACACAGTGAGGAGATACAGTCCAGACACAGTGAGGAGATACAGTCCAGACACAGTGAGGAGATAGGGTCCAGACCACAGTGAGGAGATACAGTCCAGATACAGTGAGGAGATAGAGTCCAGACACAGTGAGGAGATACGGTCCAGACACAGTGAGTAGATACGGTCCAGACACAGTGAGGAGATACGGTCCAGACACAGTGAGGAGATAGAGTCCAGACACAGTGAGGAGATAGAGTCCAGACACAGTGAGGAGAGAAAGACCAGACACAGTGAGGAGATAGATTCCAGACACAGTGAGGAGATACAGTCCAGACACAGTGAGGAGACACAGTCCAGACACAGTGAGGAGATAGAGTCCAGACACAATGAGGAGATAGTGTCCAGACACAGTGAGGAGATACAGTCCAGACACAGTGAGGAGATAGGGTCCAGACACAGTGAGGAGATACATTCCAGACACAGTGAGGAGATAGGGTCCAGAAACAGTAAGGTGATAGAGTCCAGACACAGTGAGGAGATACAGTCCAGACACAGTGAGGAGATACAGTCCAGACACAGTGAGGAGATACAGTCCAGACACAGTGAGGAGATAGGGTCCAGACACAGTGAGGAGATACAGTCCAGACACAGTGAGGAGATAGAGTCCAGACACGATGTGGAGTTAGGGTACAGACACAGTAAAGAGATAGAGTCCAGACACAGTGAGGAGATACAGTCCAGACACTGTGAGGAGATAGAGTCCAGACACAGTGAGGAGATACAGTCCAGACACAGTGAGGAGACAGAGTCCAGACACAGTGAGGAGATAGGGTCCAGACACAGTGAGGAGATACAGTCCAGACACAGTGAGGAGACAGAGTCCAGACACAGTGAGGAGATAGGGTCCAGACATAGTGAGGAGACACAGTCCAGACACAGTGAGGAGATAGAGTCCAAACACAGTGAGGAGATACAGTCCAGACACAGTGAGGAGATACAGTCCAGACACAGTGAGGAGATAGGGTCCAGACACAGTGAGGAGACACAGTCCAGACACAGTGAGGAGATAGAGTCCAAACACAGTGAGGAGATAGGGTCCAGACACAGTGAGGAGATACAGTCCAGACACAGTGAGGAGATACAGTCCAAACACAGTGAGGAGATAGGGTCCAGACACAGTGAGGAGATACAGTCCAGACACAGTGAGGAGATAGGGTCCAGAGATAGTGAGGAGACACAGTCCAGACACAGTGAGGAGATAGAGTCCAGACACAGTGAGGAGATAGGGTCCAGACACAGTGAGGAGATACAGTCCAGACACAGTGAGGAGATAGAGTCCAGACACAGTGAGGAGATACAGTCCAGACACAGTGAGGAGATAGAGTCCAGACACAGCGAGGAGATACAGTCCAGACACAGTGAGGTGATAGGGTCCAGACACAGTGAGGAGATAGAGTCCAGACACAGTGAGGAGATACTGTCCAGACACAGTGAGGAGATAGAGTCCATACACAGTGAGGAGATAGGTTCCAGACACAGTGAGGAGATACAGTCCAGACACAGTGAGGAGATACCGTCCAGACACAGTGAGGTGATAGGGTCCAGACACAGTGAGGAGATAGGTTCCAGACATAGTGAGGAGATACAGTCCAGACACAGTGAGGAGATACAGTCCAGACACAGTGAGGAGATACAGTCCAGACACAGTGAGGAGATAGAGTCCAGACACAGTGAGGAGATACAGTCCAGACACAGTGAGGAGATACAGTCCAGACACAGTGAGGAGATACAGTCCAGACACAGTGAGGAGAGAAAGACCAGACACAGTGAGTAGATACAGTCCAGACACAGAGAGGAGATACAGTCCAGACACAGTGAGGAGATAGAGTCCAGACACAGTGAGGAGATACAGTCCAGACACAGTGAGGAGATAGAGTCCAGACACAGTGAGGAGAGAAAGACCAGACACAGTGAGGAGATAGAGTCCGGACACAGTGAGGAGATGCAGTCCAGACACAGTGAGGAGAGAAAGACCAGACACAGTGAGGAGATAGAGTACAGACACAGTGAGGAGACAGAGTCCAGACACAGTGAGGAGATACGGTCCAGACACAGTGAGGAGATACAGTCCAGACACAGTGAGGAGATACAGTCCAGACACAGTGAGGAGATACAGTCCAGACACAGTGAGGAGATAGGGTCCAGACCACAGTGAGGAGATACAGTCCAGATACAGTGAGGAGATAGAGTCCAGACACAGTGAGGAGATACGGTCCAGACACAGTGAGTAGATACGGTCCAGACACAGTGAGGAGATACGGTCCAGACACAGTGAGGAGATAGAGTCCAGACACAGTGAGGAGATAGAGTCCAGACACAGTGAGGAGAGAAAGACCAGACACAGTGAGGAGATAGATTCCAGACACAGTGAGGAGATACAGTCCAGACACAGTGAGGAGACACAGTCCAGACACAGTGAGGAGATACAGTCCAGACACAGTGAGGAGATAGGGTCCAGACACAGTGAGGAGATACATTCCAGACACAGTGAGGAGATAGGGTCCAGAAACAGTAAGGTGATAGAGTCCAGACACAGTGAGGAGATACAGTCCAGACACAGTGAGGAGATACAGTCCAGACACAGTGAGGAGATACAGTCCAGACACAGTGAGGAGATAGGGTCCAGACACAGTGAGGAGATACAGTCCAGACACAGTGAGGAGATAGAGTCCAGACACGATGTGGAGTTAGGGTACAGACACAGTAAAGAGATAGAGTCCAGACACAGTGAGGAGATACAGTCCAGACACTGTGAGGAGATAGAGTCCAGACACAGTGAGGAGATACAGTCCAGACACAGTGAGGAGACAGAGTCCAGACACAGTGAGGAGATAGGGTCCAGACACAGTGAGGAGATACAGTCCAGACACAGTGAGGAGACAGAGTCCAGACACAGTGAGGAGATAGGGTCCAGACATAGTGAGGAGACACAGTCCAGACACAGTGAGGAGATAGAGTCCAAACACAGTGAGGAGATACAGTCCAGACACAGTGAGGAGATACAGTCCAGACACAGTGAGGAGATAGGGTCCAGACACAGTGAGGAGACACAGTCCAGACACAGTGAGGAGATAGAGTCCAAACACAGTGAGGAGATAGGGTCCAGACACAGTGAGGAGATACAGTCCAGACACAGTGAGGAGATACAGTCCAAACACAGTGAGGAGATAGGGTCCAGACACAGTGAGGAGATACAGTCCAGACACAGTGAGGAGATAGGGTCCAGAGATAGTGAGGAGACACAGTCCAGACACAGTGAGGAGATAGAGTCCAGACACAGTGAGGAGATAGGGTCCAGACACAGTGAGGAGATACAGTCCAGACACAGTGAGGAGATAGAGTCCAGACACAGTGAGGAGATACAGTCCAGACACAGTGAGGAGATAGAGTCCAGACACAGCGAGGAGATACAGTCCAGACACAGTGAGGTGATAGGGTCCAGACACAGTGAGGAGATAGAGTCCAGACACAGTGAGGAGATACTGTCCAGACACAGTGAGGAGATAGAGTCCATACACAGTGAGGAGATAGGGTCCAGACACAGTGAGGAGATACAGTCCAGACACAGTGAGGAGATACCGTCCAGACACAGAGAGGTGATAGGGTCCAGACACAGTGAGGAGATAGGTTCCAGACATAGTGAGGAGATACAGTCCAGACACAGTGAGGAGATACAGTCCAGACACAGTGAGGAGATACAGTCCAGACACAGTGAGGAGATAGGGTCCAGACACTGTGAGGAGATAGAGTCCAGACACAGTGAGGAGATACAGTCCAGACACAGTGAGGAGATACAGTCCAGACACAGTGAGGAGATAGAGTCCAGACACAGTGAGGAGATACAGTCCAGACATAGTGAGGAGATACAGTCCAGACACAGTGAGGAGATAGAGTCCAGACACAGTGAGGAAGTACAGTCCAGACACAGTGAGGAGATACAGCCCAGACACAGTGAGGAGATACAGTCCAGACACAGTGAGGAGATAGAGTCCAGACAGAGTGAGGAGATACAGTCCAGACACAGTGAGGAGATACAGTCCAGACACAGTGAGGAGATACAGTCCAGACACAGTGAGGAGATAGAGTCCAGACACAGTGAGGAGATACAGTCCAGACACAGTGAGGAGATAGAGTCCAGACACAGTGAGGAGATACAGTCCAGACACAGTGAGGAAATACAGTCCAGACACAGTGAGGAGATACAGTCCAGACACAGTGAGGAGATACAGTCCAGACACAGTGAGGAGATACAGTCCAGACACAGTGAGGAGATAGAGTCCAGACACAGTGAGGAGATAGAGTCCAGACACAGTGAGGAGATAGGGTCCAGACACAGTGAGGAGATACAGTCCAGACACAGTGAGGAGATAGAGTCCAGACACAGTGAGGAGATACAGTCCAGACACAGTGAGGAGATAGAGTCCAGACACAGTGAGGTGATAGGGTCCAGACACAGTGAGGAGATAGAGTCCAGACACAGTGAGGAGATAGGGTCCAGACATAGTGAGGAGATACAGTCCAGACACAGTGAGGAGATAGGGTCCAGACACAGTGAGGAGATAGGGTCCAGACACAGTGAGGAGATACAGTCCAGACACAGTGAGGAGACAGAGTCCAGACACAGTGAGGAGATAGGGTCCAGACATAGTGAGGAGACACAGTCCAGACACAGTGAGGAGATAGAGTCCAAACACAGTGAGGAGATACAGTCCAGACACAGTGAGGAGATACAGTCCAGACACAGTGAGGAGATAGGGTCCAGACACAGTGAGGAGACACAGTCCAGACACAGTGAGGAGATAGAGTCCAAACACAGTGAGGAGATAGGGTCCAGACACAGTGAGGAGATACAGTCCAGACACAGTGAGGAGATACAGTCCAAACACAGTGAGGAGATAGGGTCCAGACACAGTGAGGAGATACAGTCCAGACACAGTGAGGAGATAGGGTCCAGAGATAGTGAGGAGACACAGTCCAGACACAGTGAGGAGATAGAGTCCAGACACAGTGAGGAGATAGGGTCCAGACACAGTGAGGAGATACAGTCCAGACACAGTGAGGAGATAGAGTCCAGACACAGTGAGGAGATACAGTCCAGACACAGTGAGGAGATAGAGTCCAGACACAGCGAGGAGATACATTCCAGACACAGTGAGGTGATAGGGTCCAGACACAGTGAGGAGATAGAGTCCAGACACAGTGAGGAGATACTGTCCAGACACAGTGAGGAGATAGAGTCCATACACAGTGAGGGGATAGGGTCCAGACACAGTGAGGAGATACAGTCCAGACACAGTGAGGAGATACCGTCCAGACACAGAGAGGTGATAGGGTCCAGACACAGTGAGGAGATAGGTTCCAGACATAGTGAGTAGATACAGTCCAGACACAGTGAGGAGATACAGTCCAGACACAGTGAGGAGATACAGTCCAGACACAGTGAGGAGATAGGGTCCAGACACTGTGAGGAGATAGAGTCCAGACACAGTGAGGAGATACAGTCCAGACACAGTGAGGAGATACAGTCCAGACACAGTGAGGAGATAGAGTCCAGACACAGTGAGGAGATACAGTCCAGACATAGTGAGGAGATACAGTCCAGACACAGTGAGGAGATAGAGTCCAGACACAGTGAGGAAGTACAGTCCAGACACAGTGAGGAGATACAGCCCAGACACAGTGAGGAGATACAGTCCAGACACAGTGAGGAGATAGAGTCCAGACAGAGTGAGGAGATACAGTCCAGACACAGTGAGGAGATACAGTCCAGACACAGTGAGGAGATAGAGTCCAGACACAGTGAGGAGATAGAGTCCAGACACAGTGAGGAGATACAGTCCAGACACAGTGAGGAGATAGAGTCCAGACACAGTGAGGAGATACAGTCCAGACACAGTGAGGAAATACAGTCCAGACACAGTGAGGAGATACAGTCCAGACACAGTGAGGAGATACAGTCCAGACACAGTGAGGAGATACAGTCCAGACACAGTGAGGAGATAGAGTCCAGACACAGTGAGGAGATAGAGTCCAGACACAGTGAGGAGATAGGGTCCAGACACAGTGAGGAGATACAGTCCAGACACAGTGAGGAGATAGAGTCCAGACACAGTGAGGAGATACAGTCCAGACACAGTGAGGAGATAGAGTCCAGACACAGTGAGGTGATAGGGTCCAGACACAGTGAGGAGATAGAGTCCAGACACAGTGAGGAGATAGGGTCCAGACATAGTGAGGAGATACAGTCCAGACACAGTGAGGAGATAGGGTCCAGACACAGTGAGGAGATACAGTCCAGACACAGTGAGGAGATACAGCCCAGACACAGTGAGGAGATAGAGTCCAGACACAGTGAGGAGATAGAGTCCAGACACAGTGAGGAGATAGGTTCAAGACATAGTGAGGAGATACAGTCCAGACACAGTGAGGAGATACAGTCCAGACACAGTGAGGAGATACAGTCCAGACACAGTGAGGAGATACAGTCCAGACACAGTGAGGAGATAGAGTCCAGACACAGTGAGGAGATAGAGTCCAGACACAGTGAGGAGATAGAGTCCAGACACAGTGAGGAGATACAGTCCAGACACAGTGAGGAGATAGAGTCCAGACACAGTGAGGAGATAGGGTGCAGTCACAGTGAGGAGATAGAGTCCAGACACAGTGAGGAGATACAGTCCAGACACAGTGAGGAGATACAGTCCAGACACAGTGAGGAGATACAGTCCAGACACAGCAAGGAGATACATTCCAGACACAGTGAAGAGATACAGTCCAGACACAGTGAGGAGAAACGTTCCAGACACAGTGAGGAGATACAGTCCAGACACAGTGACGATATAGAGTCCAGACACAGTGAGGAGATACAGTCCAGACACAGTGAGGAGATACAGTCCAGACACGGTGAGGAGATACAGTCCAGACACAGTGAGGAGATACAGTCCAGACACAGTGAGGAGATAGAGTCCAGACACAGTGAGGAGATAGGGTCCAGACACAGTGAGGAGATAGAGTCCAGACACAGTGAGGAGATACAGTCCAGACTAAGTGAGGAGATACATTCCAGACACAGTGAGGAGATAGGGTCCAGACACAGTTAGGAGATAGAGTCCAGACACAGTGAGGAGATGCAGTCCATACACAGTGAGGAGAAAGGGTCCAGACACAGTGAGGAGATACAGTCCAGACACAGTGAGGAGATAGGGTCCAGACACAGTGAGGAGATACAGTCCCGACACAGCGAGGAGATACAGTCCAGACACAGTGAGGAGATAGGGTCCAGACACAGTGAGGAGACACAGTCCAGACACAGTGAGGAGATAGAGTCCAAACACAGTGAGGAGATAGGGTCCAGACACAGTGAGGAGATACAGTCCAGACACAGTGAGGAGATACAGTCCAAACACAGTGAGGAGATAGGGTCCAGACACAGTGAGGAGATACAGTCCAGACACAGTGAGGAGATAGGGTCCAGAGATAGTGAGGAGACACAGTCCGGACACAGTGAGGAGATAGAGTCCGGACACAGTGAGGAGATAGGGTCCAGACACAGTGAGGAGATACAGTCCAGACACAGTGAGGAGATAGAGTCCAGACACAGTGAGGAGATACAGTCCAGACACAGTGAGGAGATAGAGTCCAGACACAGTGAGGAGATAGGGTCCAGACACAGTGAGGAGGTACAGTCCAGACACAGTGAGGAGATACCGTCCAGACACAGTGAGGTGATCGGGTCCAGACACAGTGAGGAGATAGGTTCCAGACATAGTGAGGAGATACAGTCCAGACACAGTGAGGAGATACAGTCCAAACACAGTGAGGAGATAGGGTCCAGACACAGTGAGGAGATACAGTCCAGACACAGTGAGGAGATAGGGTCCAGAGATAGTGAGGAGACACAGTCCGGACACAGTGAGGAGATAGAGTCCGGACACAGTGAGGAGATAGGGTCCAGACACAGTGAGGAGATACAGTCCAGACACAGTGAGGAGATAGAGTCCAGACACAGTGAGGAGATACAGTCCAGACACAGTGAGGAGATAGAGTCCAGACACAGTGAGGAGATAGGGTCCAGACACAGTGAGGAGATACAGTCCAGACACAGTGAGGAGATACCGTCCAGACACAGTGAGGTGATCGGGTCCAGACACAGTGAGGAGATAGGTTCCAGACATAGTGAGGAGATACAGTCCAGACACAGTGAGGAGATACAGTCCAGACACAGTGAGGAGATACAGTCCAGACACAGTGAGGAGATAGAGTCCAGACACAGTGAGGAGATACAGTCCAGACACAGTGAGGAGATAGGGTCCAGACACAGTGAGGAGATAGAGTCCAGACACAGTGAGGAGATACAGTCCAGACACAGTGAGGAGATACAGTCCAGAAACAGTGAGGAGATAGAGTCCAGTCACAGTGAGGAAGTACAGTCCAGACACAGTGAGGAGATACAGCCCAGACACAGTGAGGAGATACAGTCCAGACACAGTGAGGAGATAGAGTCCAGACAGAGTGAGGAGATACAGTCCAGACACAGTGAGGAGATACAGTCCAGACACAGTGAGGAGATAGAGTCCAGACACAGTGAGGAGATAGAGTCCAGACACAGTGAGGAGATACAGTCCAGACACAGTGAGGAGATAGAGTCCAGACACAGTGAGGAGATACAGTCCAGACACAGTGAGGAAATACAGTCCAGACACAGTGAGGAGATACAGTCCAGACACAGTGAGGAGATACAGTCCAGACACAGTGAGGAGATACAGTCCAGACACAGTGAGGAGATACAGTCCAGACACAGTGAGGAGATAGAGTCCAGACACAGTGAGGAGATAGGGTCCAGACACAGTGAGGAGATACAGTCCAGACACAGTGGGGAGATAGAGTCCAGACACAGTGAGGAGATACAGTCCAGACACAGTGAGGAGATAGAGTCCAGACACAGTGAGGTGATAGGGTCCAGACACAGTGAGGAGATAGAGTCCAGACACAGTGAGGAGATAGGGTCCAGACATAGTGAGGAGATACAGTCCAGACACAGTGAGGAGATAGGGTCCAGACACAGTGAGGAGATACAGTCCAGACACAGTGAGGAGATACAGTCCAGACACAGTGAGGAGATAGAGTCCAGACACAGTGAGGAGATAGAGTCCAGACACAGTGAGGAGATAGGTTCCAGACATAGTGAGGAGATACAGTCCAGACACAGTGAGGAGATACAGTCCAGACACAGTGAGAAGATACAGTCCAGACACAGTGAGGAGATACAGTCCAGACACAGTGAGGAGATAGAGTCCAGTCACAGTGAGGAGATAGAGTCCAGACACAGTGAGGAGATGGAGTCCAGACACAGTGAGGAGATACAGTCCAGACACAGTGAGGAGATAGAGTCCAGACACAGTGAGGAGATAGGGTGCAGTCACAGTGAGGAGATAGAGTCCAGACACAGTGAGGAGACACAGTCCAGACACAGTGAGGAGATACAGTCCAGACACAGTGAGGAGATATGTTCCAGATACAGTGAGGAGATACAGTCCAGACACAGTGAGGAGACAGAGTCCAGACACAGTGAGGAGATACAGTCCAGACACAGTGAGGAGATACAGTCCAGACACAGTGAGGAGATACAGTCCAGACACAGCGAGGAGATACATTCCAGACACAGTGAGGAGATACAGTCCAGACACAGTGAGGAGATACGTTCCAGACACAGTGAGGAGATACAGTCCAGACACAGTGACGATATAGAGTCCAGACACAGTGAGGAGATACAGTCCAGACACAGTGAGGAGATACAGTCCAGACACAGTGAGGAGATACAGTCCAGACACAGTGAGGAGATACAGTCCAGACACAGTGAGGAGATAGGGTCCAGACACAGTGAGGAGATAGAGTCCAGACACAGTGAGGAGATAGGGTCCAGACACAGTGAGGAGATAGAGTCCAGACATAGTGAGGAGATACAGTCCAGACACAGTGAGGAGATACAGTCCAGACACAGTGAGGAGATAGGGTCCAGACACAGTGAGGAGATACAGTCCAGACACAGTGAGGAGATAGAGTCCAGACACAGTGAGGAGATACAGTCCAGACACAGTGAGGAGATAGAGTCCAGACACAGCGAGGAGATACAGTCCAGACACAGTGAGGTGATAGGGTCCAGACACAGTGAGTAGATAGAGTCCAGACACAGTGAGGAGATAGAGTCCAGACACAGTGAGGAGATAGAGTCCAGACACAGTGAGAAGATAGGGTCCAGACACAGTGAGGAGATACAGTCCAGACACAGTGAGGAGATAGAGTCCAGACACAGTAAGGAGATAGAGTCCAGACACAGTGAGGAGATAGAGTCCAGACACAGTGAGGAGATACCGTCCAGACACTGTGAGGAGATACAGTCCAGACACAGTGAGGAGATAGAGTCCAGACACAGTGAGGAGATAGAGTCCAGACACAGTGAGAAGATAGGGTCCAGACACAGTGAGGAGATACAGTCCAGACACAGTGAGGAGATACAGTCCAGACACAGTGAGGAGATACGTTCCAGACACAGTGAGGAGATAGGGTCCAGACACAGTGAGGAGATACAGTCCAGACACAGTGAGGAGATAGAGTCCTGACACAGTGAGGAGATACAGTCCAGACACAGTGAGGAGATAGAGTCCAGACACAGTGAGGAGATAGAGTCCTGACACAGTGAGGAGATACAGTCCAGACACAGTGAGGAGATACAGTCCAGACACAGTGAGGAGATACAGTCCAGACACAGTGAGGAGATACAGTCCAGACACAGTGAGGAGATACAGTCCAGACACAGTGAGGAGATACAGTCCAGACACAGTGAGGAGACACAGTCCAGACACAGTGAGAAGATAGGGTCCAGACACAGTGAGGAGATAGAGTCCAGACACAGTGAGGAGATAGAGTCCAGACACAGTGAGGAGATACAGTCCAGACACAGTGAGGAGATAGAGTCCAGACACAGTGAGGCGATACAGTCCAGACACAGTGAGGAGATAGAGTCCAGACACAGTGAGGAGATACGGTCCAGACACAGTGAGGAGATCTGGTCCAGACACAGTGAGGAGAAAGGGTCCAGACACAGTGAGGAGATAGAGTCCAGACACAGTGAGGAGATAGGGTCCAGACACAGTGAGGAGATACAGTCCAGACACAGTGAGGAGATACAGTCCAGGCACAGTGAGGAAATACAGTCCAGACACAGTGAGGAGATAGAGTCCAGACACAGTGAGGAGATAGATTCCAGACACAGTGAGGAGATACAGTCCAGACACAGTGAGGAGATACAGTCCAGACACAGTGAGGAGACGCAGTCCAGACACAGTGAGGAGATAGAGTCCAGACACAGTGAGGAGATACAGTCCAGACACAGTGAGGAGATAGAGTCCAGTCACAGTGAGGAGATACAGTCCAGACACAGTGAGGAGATACCGTCCAGACACAGTGAGGAGATACAGTCCAGACACAGTAAGGAGATTGAGTCCAGACACAGTGAGGAGATACAGTCCAGACACAGTGAGGAGATAGAGTCCAGACACAGTGAGGAGATACAGTCCAGACACAGTGAGGAGATACCGTCCAGACACAGTGAGGAGATACAGTCCAGACACAGTGAGGAGATAGAGTCCAGACACAGTGAGGAGATACAGTCCAGACACAGTGAGGAGATACAGTCCAGACACAGTGAGGAGATAGGGTGCAGACACAGGAAGGAGATTGAGTCCAGACACAGTGAGGAGATACAGTCCAGACACAGTGAGGAGATACAGTCCAGACACAGTGAGGAGATACAGTCCAGACACAGTGAGGAGATAGGGTCCAGACACAGTGAGGAGATACAGTCCAGACACAGTGAGGAGATAGGGTCCAGACACAGTGAGGAGATACAGTCCAGACACAGTGAGGAGATAGGGTGCAGACACAGTAAGGAGATTGAGTCCAGACACAGTGAGGAGATACAGTCCAGACACAGTGAGGAGATACAGTCCAGACACAGTGAGGAGATAGGGTGCAGACACAGTAAGGAGATTGAGTCCAGACACAGTGAGGAGATACAGTGCAGACACAGTGAGGAGATAGGGTGCAGACACAGTAAGGAGATTGAGTCCAGACACAGTGAGGAGATACAGTCCAGACACAGTGAGGAGATACAGTCCAGACACAGTGAGGAGATACAGTCCAGACACAGTGAGGAGATACAGTCCAGACACAGTAAGGAGATTGAGTCCAGACACAGTGAGGAGATAGGGTGCAGACACAGTAAGGAGATTGAGTCCAGACACAGTGAGGAGATACAGTCCAGACACAGTGAGGAGATAGAGTCCAGACACAGTGAGGAGATACAGTCCAGACACAGTGAGGAGATACCGTCCAGACACAGTGAGGAGATACAGTCCAGACACAGTGAGGAGATAGAGTCCAGACACAGCGAGGAGATACAGTCCAGACACAGTGAGGAGATAGAGTCCAGACACAGTGAGGAGATAGGGTCCAGACACAGTGAGGAGATACAGTCCAGACACAGTGAGGAGATACAGTGCAGACACAGTGAGGAGATACAGTCCAGACACAGTGAGGAGATACAGTCCAGACACAGTGAGGAGATAGAGTCCAGACACAGTGAGGAGATAGAGTCCAGACACAGTGAGAAGATAGGGTCCAGACACAGTGAGGAGATACAGTCCAGACACAGTGAGGAGATAGAGTCCAGACACAGTAAGGAGATAGAGTCCAGACACAGTGAGGAGATAGAGTCCAGACACAGTGAGGAGATACCGTCCAGACACTGTGAGGAGATACAGTCCAGACACAGTGAGGAGATAGAGTCCAGACACAGTGAGGAGATAGAGTCCAGACACAGTGAGAAGATAGGGTCCAGACACAGTGAGGAGATACAGTCCAGACACAGTGAGGAGATACAGTCCAGACACAGTGAGGAGATACGTTCCAGACACAGTGAGGAGATAGGGTCCAGACACAGTGAGGAGATACAGTCCAGACACAGTGAGGAGATAGAGTCCTGACACAGTGAGGAGATACAGTCCAGACACAGTGAGGAGATAGAGTCCAGACACAGTGAGGAGATAGAGTCCTGACACAGTGAGGAGATACAGTCCAGACACAGTGAGGAGATACAGTCCAGACACAGTGAGGAGATACAGTCCAGACACAGTGAGGAGATACAGTCCAGACACAGTGAGGCGATACAGTCCAGACACAGTGAGGAGATACAGTCCAGACACAGTGAGGAGACACAGTCCAGACACAGTGAGGAGATCTGGTCCAGACACAGTGAGGAGAAAGGGTCCAGCCACAGTGAGGAGATAGGGTCCAGACACAGTGAGGAGATACAGTCCAGACACAGTGAGGAGATACAGTCCAGGCACAGTGAGGAAATACAGTCCAGACACAGTGAGGAGATAGAGTCCAGACACAGTGAGGAGATAGATTCCAGACACAGTGAGGAGATAGAGTCCAGACACAGTGAGGAGATACAGTCCAGACACAGTGAGGAGACGCAGTCCAGACACAGTGAGGAGATAGAGTCCAGACACAGTGAGGAGATAGAGTCCAGACACAGTGAGGAGATACAGTCCAGACACAGTGAGGAGATAGAGTCCAGACACAGTGAGGAGATAGAGTCCAGATACAGTGAGGAGATAGAGTCCAGACACAGTGAGGAGATACAGTCCAGACACAGTGAGGAGATACAGTCCAGACACAGTGAGGAGATACAGTCCAGACACAGTGAGGAGATAGGGTCCAGACACAGTGAGGAGATACAGTCCAGACACAGTGAGGAGATACAGTCCAGACACAGTGAGGAGATACAGTCCAGACACAGTGAGGAGATTCAGTCCAGACACAGTGAGGAGATAGGGTCCAGACACAGTGAGGAGATACAGTCCAGACACAGTGAGGAGATACAGTCCAGACACAGTGAGGAGATACAGTCCAGACACAGTGAGGAGATAGGGTCCAGACACAGTGAGGAGATACAGTCCAGACACAGTGAGGAGATACAGTCCAGACACAGTGAGGAGATACAGTCCAGACACAGTGAGGAGATACAGTCCAGACACAGTGAGGAGTTAGGGTCCAGACACAGTGAGGAGATACAGTCCAGACACAGTGAGGAGATACAGTCCAGACACAGTGAGGAGATACAGTCCAGACACAGTGAGGAGATACAGTCCAGACACAGTGAGGAGATACAGTCCAGACACTGTGAGGAGATCGAGTCCAGACACAGTGAGGAGATACAGTCCAGACACAGTGAGGAGATAGAATCCAGACACGGTGAGGAGATAGGGTCCAGACACAGTGAGGAGATAGGGTCCAGACATAGTGAGGAGACACAGTCCAGACACAGTGAGGAGATAGAATCCAGACACAGTGAGGAGATAGGGTACAGACACAGTGAGGAGATAGGTTCCAGACATAGTGAGGAGATACAGTCCAGACACAGTGAGGAGATACAGTCCAGACACAGTGAGGAGATACAGTCCAGACACAGTGAGGAGATACAGTCCAGACACAGTGAGGAGATAGAGTCCAGACACAGTGAGGAGATACAGTCCAGACACTGTGAGGAGATACAGTCCAGACACAGTGAGGAGATAGAGTCCAGACACAGTGAGGAGATAGCGTCCAGACACAGTGAGGAGATACAGTTCAGACACAGTGAGGAGATAGAGTCCAGACACAGTGAGGTGATAGGGACCAGACACAGTGAGGAGATAGAGTCCAGACACAGTGAGGAGATAGGGTCCAGACATCGTGAGGAGATACAGTCCAGACACAGTGAGGAGATAGGGTCCAGACACAGTGAGGAGATAGGTTCCAGACATAGTGAGGAGATACAGTCCAGACACAGTGAGGAGATACAGTCCAGACACAGTGAGGAGATAGGGTCCAGACATAGTGAGGAGATACAGTCCAGACACAGTGAGGAGATACAGTTCAGACACAGTGAGGAGATAGAGTCCAGACATAGTGAGGAGATACAGTCCAGACACAGTGAGGAGATACAGTCCAGACACAGTGAGGAGATACAGTTCAGACACAGTGAGGAGATAGAGTCCAGACATAGTGAGGAGATACAGTCCAGACACAGTGAGGAGATACAGTCCAGACACAGTGAGGAGATACGTTCCAGACACAGTGAGGAGATACAGTCCAGACACAGTGAGGAGATAGAGTCCAGACACAGTGAGGAGATACAGTCCAGACACAGTGAGGAGATACAGTCCAGACACAGTGAGGAGATACAGTCCAGACACAGCGAGGAGATACAGTCCAGACACAGTGAGGAGATACAGTCCAGACACAGTGAGGAGATACATTCCAGACACAGTGAGGAGATACAGTCCAGACACAGTGAGGAGATAGAGTCCAGACACAGTGAGGAGATACAGTCCAGACACAGTGAGGAGATACAGTCCAGACACAGTGAGGAGATACAGTCCAGACACAGTGAGGAGATACAGTCCAGACACAGTGAGGAGATACCGTCCAGACACAGTGAGGAGATAGGGTCCAGACACAGTGAGGAGATAGAGTCCAGACACAGTGAGGAGATAGGGTCCAGACACAGTGAGGAGATACAGTCCAGTCACAGTGAGGAGATACAGTCCAGACACAGTGAGGAGATACGTTCCAGGCACAGTGAGGAGATACAGTCCAGACACAGTGAGGAGATAGAGTCCAGACACAGTGAGGAGATACAGTCCAGACACAGTGAGGAGATAGAGTCCAGACACAGTGAGGAGATACAGTCCCGACACAGCGAGGAGATACAGTCCAGACACAGTGAGGAGATACAGTCCAGACACAGTGAGGAGATACAGTCCAGACACAGTGAGGAGATACCGTCCAGACACAGTGAGGAGATAGGGTCCAGACACAGTGAGGAGATAGAGTCCAGACACAGTGAGGAGATAGGGTCCAGACACAGTGAGGAGATAGAGTCCAGACATAGTGAGGAGATACAGTCCAGACACAGTGAGGAGATACAGTCCAGACACAGTGAGGAGATACGTTCCAGACACAGTGAGGAGATACAGTCCAGACACAGTGAGGAGATAGAGCCCAGACACAGTGAGGAGATACAGTCCAGACACAGTGAGGAGATACAGTCCAGACACAGTGAGGAGATACAGTCCCGACACAGCGAGGAGATACAGTCCAGACACAGTGAGGAGATACAGTCCAGACACAGTGAGGAGATACGTTCCAGACACAGTGAGGAGATACAGTCCAGACACAGTGAGGAGATAGAGTCCAGACACAGTGAGGAGATACAGTCCAGACACAGTGAGGAGATACAGTCCAGACACAGTGAGGAGATACAGTCCAGACACAGTGAGGAGATAGGGTCCAGACACAGTGAGGAGATACAGTCCAGACACAGTGAGTAGATACAGTCCAGACACAGTGAGGAGATAGAGTCCAGACACAGTGAGGAGATAGGGTCCAGACACAGTGAGGAGATAGAGTCCAGACACAGTGAGGAGATAGAGTCCTGACACAGTGAGGAGACACAGTCCAGACACAGTGAGGAGATACAGTCCAGACACTGTGAGGAGATACAGTCCAGACACAGTGAGGAGATAGAGTCCAGACACAGTGAGGAAGTACAGTCCAGACACAGAGAGGAGATAGGGTCCAGACACAGTGAGGAGATAGAGTCCAGACACAGTGAGGAGATAGAGTCCAGACACAGTGAGGAGATAGAGTCCAGACACAGTGAGGAGATAGAGTCCAGACACAGTGAGGAGATAGGATCCAGACACAGTGAGGAGATACAGTCCAGACACAGTGAGGAGATAGAGTCCAGACACAGTGAGGAGATAGGATCCAGACACAGTGAGGAGATACGGTCCAGACACAGTGAGGAGATCTGGTCCAGACACAGTGAGGAGATACAGTCCAGACACAGTGAGTAGATAGGATCCAGACACAGTGAGGAGATACAGTCCAGACACAGTGAGGAGATACAGTCCAGACACAGTGAGGAAATACAGTCCAGACACAGTGAGGAGATAGAGTCCAGACACAGTGAGGAGATACATTCCAGACACAGTGAGGAGATAGATTCCAGACACAGTGAAGAGATACAGTCCAGACACAGTGAGGAGACACAGTCCAGACACAGTGAGGAGATAGAGTCCAGACACAGTGAGGAGATAGAGTCCAGACACAGTGAGGAGATACAGTCCAGACACAGTGAGGAGATAGAGTCCTGACACAGTGAGGAGATACAGTCCAGACACAGTGAGGAGATACAGTCCAGACACAGTGAGGAGATAGGGTCCAGACACAGTGAGGAGATACAGTCCAGACACAGTGAGGAGATAGGGTCCAGACACAGTGAGGAGATAGAGTCCAGACACAGTGAGGAGATAGAGTCCTGACACAGTGAGGAGATACAGTCCAGACACAGTGAGGAGATACAGTCCAGACACAGTGAGGAGATAGAGTCCAGACACAGTGAAGAAATACAGTCCAGACACAGTGAGGAGATAGGGTCCAGACACAGTGAGGAGATACAGTCCAGAAACAGTGAGGAGATAGAGTCCAGACACAGTGAGGAGATAGGGTCCAGACACAGTGAGGAGATACAGTCCAGACACAGTGAGGAGATACAGTCCAGACACAGTGAGGAGATACAGTCCAGACACAGTGAGGAAATACAGTCCAGACACAGTGAGGAGATAGGGTCCAGACACAGTGAGGAGATACAGTCCAGACATAGTGATGAGATACAGTCCAGACACAGTGAGGAGATACAGTCCAGACACAGTGAGGAGATACGTTCCAGACACAGTGAGGAGATACAGTCCAGACACAGTGAGGAGATAGAGTCCAGACACAGTGAGGAGATACAGTCCAGACACAGTGAGGAGATACAGTCCAGACACAGTGAGGAGATACAGTCCAGACACAGCGAGGAGATACAGTCCAGACACAGTGAGGAGATACAGTCCAGACACAGTGAGGAGATACGTTCCAGACACAGTGAGGAGATACAGTCCAGACACAGTGAGGAGGTAGAGTCCAGACACAGTGAGGAGATACAGTCCAGACACAGTGAGGAGATACAGTCCAGACACAGTGAGGAGATAGGGTCCAGACACAGTGAGGAGATACTGTCCAGACACAGTGAGGAGATAGAGTCCAGACACAGTGAGGAGATACAGTCCAGACACAGTGAGGAGATACAACCCAGACACATTGCAAACTTAGAGATCCACTGAAGTGACCGCATCACATTTAACTACTTTATTGAAATTCCTGTAAATATTTAGTATAAAAAATAACTTCTGGAACTCACATGACTCTTTGAGCGCTGCTAGGTTGCCGCAGGCTTCAAGGTTCTCTGTAGACAAAAATACCAGAATGTAAAGAGTAATAACACTTCCTCAGACTGAATAGATAGCCCTCTAACTTCAGAATCTTTCTTGAGCAAATGATGATGACTGGTGGTTTGTGTAGTGTTTTTCTGGGCATAGTGACCTAAATCAACCCGCTCCCCCCACC
Source organism: Scyliorhinus torazame (assembly GCF_047496885.1). NCBI lineage: Eukaryota > Metazoa > Chordata > Chondrichthyes > Carcharhiniformes > Scyliorhinidae > Scyliorhinus > Scyliorhinus torazame. Next base: position 124,476,685 of record NC_092720.1, on the reverse strand, counting down.
CCCCTCCCCACCCGCATCCTCCCCAACCTCCTGATGCACCATTGGTAGTGCATTAATTGAAGTACTAAAACAGAGCCAAGACTGCACTGTTCCCATCCTTGGGTGTCACTGCCATATATTTCTTTCACATGGAAACACTGATGATATTTCTAGCTTTTAGGCCCAGCTGGTCAGCAAGGGCTGCAGCCTTAAATGCCCCCCCCCCCCCCCCCCACCCCTCTGCAGTATAAAGCTCAATGACAAAAGTAACCACTGTTGCTACCTCCATAACGGCACATCTGGGTACGATTCACGATCACAATGCTCTGTAATCATCTCCTTTCTGAATAAAACCTCAGTTACTGTCAGTGCTCATTGATCAAACACAAGTAGAAGTCCTTCTGTCTGTGTGACCCAATGTGGGGCTTCTCCCTGAGCATGTGTCTGCAACACAGCTGAGCATCCATCCATGGCTGCTGCCCTTCTTCCAAGGAACACATTCACTGTGCTCTCTCTCAAATAGGGAAGAGGAGAACGGGCAGTCTTCGTGCCAATGGCACAAAGGCAGATGGTAGAGCAGGTGGCAACAAGCAAACAATAACCTGGGGGGTGATAAATTGAGCAGTAATTTCACGACTGGTCCCTTTGAACTTACATCTGCCTTGCACCAGACAGGGTATATGGGGTCTGGTATCACTATCTCATTTGCATTTGGCAGAAATGTCAACAGAACTTTGGTTGATTGCGATGGAGGCAGGGGAATGAAGGGGAACAGTCGTCTGGCCAATAACTGACCTAACATCAGGCAGAAGGTTCTGGGAAATCGAGACTATTAGCCTCCATGAGAGGAAGATGGGTCTGAGAGCAGATACGGGGAGAGGTACACATACCTACCTTTGTCATAATACTCAGTCATGACTGGTACCAGACCACATTTTTCCGCAACAATCATTGTTGAACTATGAAGAACAACAGCGTCAGCTTCAGCCAGCTGCAAAACGAAAGAGTCTTATTAATGAATTGGCCTCCTTAAAGTTACTGGCTACTTCTTTCAATCTGGTTTTTAGATGCTACTGAGCTCACCATCAGTTGGGCATAGGATTCAAACCCTCCTCTGTGTCCCTCTGCCTTCTTCCACTGATTTCAACTGAGGGAATATTCCCCTTAGTCTCTGTTCTCTCCTCTCTCATCCTTCCTGTCCCTGTGTCTCCTTCTCCAGTCTGTACGCTCTTTCTGTGTTTCTCTCTTTCTCAGACTTTTTCTTTCACTCTCACACTTCCTCTATCCCCACCTGGGTGTCAGTGTGTATCTTGTCTTTCTCTCTCTTTATCATTGTCTCTTGTTTTCTCATTCTTTTTCTCTCGCTCTTTGCGTCCGGCTGTGAGTGCAGAGCTCATTTCACCTCAGCCAGACAAATGTCCCAGATGTTTCTCTAAATATGAAGAGGGACCTAATTACCAGATGCACCAACCAGGGTAATTTTCATAACCTGAGTTGTTTGTGTGCAACTCTTGAGAGATCTGGGACGGGATTCTCCGTTAGTCGATGCTGAAACCGGTAAAGGCGATTGGGCAGAGAATCAGTTGTGACGCCAAAATCGCGGCAGGCGCCGATTTGCCGGCAAATCGCAATGCTCCAGCACCTTGACAGCGACGTCAATGCATTCCGGAACGCACGTACAGTACACATCGTAAGCATATCATTAGCGGACCCGACCCGGTATTCTCCGGGGCCTCTGCGATTCTCCGCCACAGAAAGGCTGAGCTCCCAATGGTTCATAGATTATCATATAATTTACAGTGCAGAAGAAGGCCATTCGGCCCGTCGAGTCTGCACCGGCTCTTGGAAAGAGCACCCTACCCAAGGTCAACACTTCCGCCCTATCCCCATAACCCAACACTAAGGGCAATTTTGGACACTAAGGGCAATTTAGCATGGCCAATCCACCTAACCTGCACATCTTTGGACTGTGGGAGGAAACCGGAGCACCCGGAGGAAACCCACGCACACACGAGGAGGATGTGCAGACTCCGCACAGACAGTGACCCAAGCTGGAATCGAACCTGGGACCCTGGAGCTGTGAAGCAATTGTGCTATCCACAATGCTACCGTGCTGCCCTAACAGTGTGGTTCACTTGTGCTTTTAAAAATCGTGAAACAGGCGTGGCGGCTGCTGTGGGAGAGAGAGAGCGTACGAAAGGTTTCCAACATCGCCATGTTTGCTGACAATTCTGGCGCTGGCTTGGGGGCTTCTGCCAGGGCCAGAGGGAGTAGTCGCTGGTGGCCATGAGGTGGGCTATGGGGTCGGGGTGGATGGGCATGGCGTTGGCGTCAACACTTTGACTCAAAAATAGAGAATCCCGCTCTACGTATTGGTTCCTGGTGGGGTTGGTGTAGCTCAGTTGGCTGGACGGCTGTTTCGTGTTGCAGACTGAGGCCAACAGCACAGGTTCAATTCCTGTACCGGCTGAGGCTTATTCATGAAGACCCAACCTTGCCCTTCTCAGAGGTGTGGTGATTCTCAGGTTAAATCACCACACAGACCCACGCTGATTCCAGACCCACACAGAGATTCGGTTGACTCTTAACTGCCCCCCTCTGAAATGGCCTCGCAAGTCACTCAGTTCAAAGGCAATTAGGGATGGGCAATAAATGCTGGTCCAGCCCAGCGACACCCACATTCCAAAGAACGAATAAAAAATAAATAGCAGGCAGCACAGTGGCACAGTGGTTAGCACTGCTGTCTCACGGCGTCGAGGTCCCAGGTTCGATCCTGGCTCAGGGTCACTGTCCGTGTGGAGTTTGAACATTCTCCCCGTGTTTGCGTGGGTTTCGCCCCCACAACACAAAGATGTGTAGGGTAGGTGGATTGGCCACACTAAATTGCCCTTTAATTGGAAAAAATGAATTGGGTACTCTCAATTTAGAAAATAAAATAAAAATTAATTAATTAATTAAAACAAAAAATAGTGACTTCACGATTGGTGCTTGCCGACACTGTAAAGGATGATGGCCGTTCTCTTGGCTTGTGGGTATGTTTGTATTATAGATTATGCTTGTTTTCTCGATAAGAACATGGGGAGGGTAGAAAATTGATGAAATTCTTGAGCAAAACTTGTAACTAAATAAAATGTTAAAAAACTGCAATATTTATGCACTTCTTGCAACTCTTTCCTTCATTGATTTCTATGTCCATACTTTAGGTAGATATAAACTTTGTAGAACTTGTTTTAAAATTGGTTTTGATATCTGGAAATATAGAATAAAACCTTAAAGCCTCATTATCAAAGCTTGTACAGTAAGGAGCTTAAATTATAGAAATAATATTGCAGAGTTAGAGAGAGTTGAACAATACAATTCTGTGTAAGGAAATAAAAATACAATAGATATAAGATTAAATGTCAGAGATTCAGGCCGGAGGGGAGGAGAAACCTACTCACACGGTGAGTTGAGAGGCTGGAGAATTAATTAACAGGACTAGTGGTTGACTCAGAAACCATGTGAACTGGGAAAGATGATGGAAAAGGATATAAAGTAATCAAGGAATGCTGTGGGGATAAATTTAAACTATTTTCTTGCATTGAGTGTAAACCCTGGCATGTACTGATCGGGTTGAGTGGCATGGGTCCCTACTTTAACTTCCATACATCCTTCTGGCTGGGTGCAATTACACATTCCCTCCAGTGCAGGCACTGTTGCTCCATTTTTGACCTTAGTTTACCTGCCTCTTGACACAGCTGTAATCCTCCAAATTTCAGTTATGGCTCATTGTGTTTCAGGGTCTGTGTGACAATAGGTCTCCCTATGGTTAAGTTCACCCAACTAATTCTATCCTCTCACATCCAAATAAACCCGTTACAATCTAAATAGACTCCCACATCTGAAATACACCTGCCACTTTCCAAATATGTCCCCTCATAATCCAAATATTCTAAAGATACTCGTTAAAATCCAAATATACCCTCCAACATTCCAATTATACCTCCCATATTCTAAAATATACTCACTCGCATTCTAAGTATACCCTCCTCATTCTCACTTATTCTCACACTTTTTTCCCTCAGTCCCCATGGCCAACCTTTTATAATTAATACTGATGAAACAATTCATTTCTTCATTTGTTGCTCCATTTGTAAACCATGGCATTTCCAGCCAAGGTGGAGGCAAGAATCTTACTCCTGGCTTTGGCCAACGCCCCTCCACATCTAAGGCTATGCGGGACCAGAGGAGGTCCTTTCACCTTCCTGTGCAAGTGCCTCAAACTCATGTGACACTTTTGAAGCCCACACGGATTTGGGGATGGGGGAGGGCGTGGGGGGGGGGGGGGGGGGGGGGAGGTGTGCCAATATAGCCCCTATTTTATACAGTGACGTGCTATTAAATGTGCTGGTGATATTTACCGAAACTTTCTGAAGGCAGCCTTCCATGGAGTCAGCCTGGACACAGCTGACTGATGTCCAGTTGCTGCATTTATTCTGTTCTTTCTCACTGGTGGTGCACCAACGCAGTTTATCATCAGCAGATGCAGTGACCTCACCTGTGGAACAGGAGCATGTTGACTTTTGTTTCATCACTTTATTGTACATTGTTTATAAGTTGGAGTTTTAACCCATCCTATCCCATAATAAGAATCTTTGACCAGAGAAGCAGGTGCCCAGAGTACTGGAAGGGCATGTACACTCTCCGTGTGCAGAAAAGCTGCTGCTCTGATCACCAAAAACCCTCTGATATTTTTAGATTGTCTCCCCCTTGTTCTCGATTCCCTTATCAGAGGAAATAGTTTCCCAGTATCCACCTGAGGTCCACAGGCATAATAGATATACACACAATGTCTGTATTGTTGTACAACAGATATACACACAGTGCCTGCACTGGGGTACACAGGTGCACAAAATGTACCTGTGCAGGGTACATGGATGTAGGGTGGAATTTTGCAATGCCACCTCCCTGGAGTGGGATGGCAACCAGGAGGGTACATGAAATTTGGTACCATGCGCCATCACCCGTGCCGTACCCATTGCTTGCCCACCTCCACTAATATTTTACCTGTGGCCGGAAGTGTCCAGGCCTTATGGAAAGACCATCCAGTGAAACCTGGTAGTCTTTTTTTACTGGCTGTGGGGAGGGTTCCTCTTGTTCAGGCATCTTGTGCCAACGGAGCCCCTCTCTGGTTTGTCCACAACCCCCCCTCCCGCCGTCCTTCACATGTTATCTCTCCACACTCCTGAACCTGGTTCCACACACCCCTTGACAGGGTATTCCAGATTGGCCCCAGTGGAAGACCGCAACTTACATTACTCGGCTCCATTGAAGATCCTCTTCGGGGACTGGCTGCAGTCCCAGTACTGTCCACCGCTCCCAATGGCACTGGTGCGATTCGGGTGCTGCCAGCCATCTGATTGGCTGACAGCTCTTGGGGGGACCTTCCTCAAAGATGAGGGTAAAAATATCTCTCTGAGCCAACTAGCAGCTGTTAAATCACAGCCAGCCAGCCTGACCAATCAGAGGCGTGCTTGGCTGCAATTTTCAGCCGAGGGCACAGACTTCATGTAAAATTCCAGCCAGGGTATAATTGGAAAAATGAAAGATGCTTTCTGTTAATTATCAACTTCTATATTTGCAAATAAGGAGTCACATGCTGTTGGTTTTACTCTGTCTTTGGGCAATAGATAATTCAAAATTAAAACACTTTCCCTCGGAATGGTCATTTCCCTCTTTGGTAAAAATCTGCATGAGATCTCCATACAGAGTGAGCAGAAGTGAGCAGGGACCAAACTGTGAGCAGATACCAAACTGTGAGCAGGGACCAAACTGTGAGCAGATACCCAAACGGTGAGCAGAGCTCTGAGCAGATACCAAACTGTGAGCAGATACCAAGCTGCGAGCAGATCCCAAACTGTGAGCAAATACCAAACTGTGAGCAGATACCAAACTGTGAGCAGATACCAAACTGTGAGCAGATACCAAACTGTGAGCAGAGCTGTGAGCAGATACCAAACTGTGAGCAGATACCAAACTGCGAGCAGATCCCAAACTGTGAGCAAATACCAAACTGTGAGCAGATACCAAACTCCGTGCAGATACCAAACTGTGTGCAGATACCAAACTGTGAGCAGATACCAAATTGCGTGCAGATACCAAACTGTGAGCAGATACCAAACTGTGAGCAGATACCAAACTGTGAGCAGATACCAATCTGTGAGCAGATACCAAACTGTGAGCAGATACCAAACTGTGAGCAGATACCAAACTGTGAGCAGATACGTAGCACGGTAGCATAGTGGTTAGCACAATTGCTTCACAGCGCCAGGGTCCCAGGTTCAATTCCCTGCTGGGTCACTGTCTGTGCGGAGTCTGCATGTTCTCCCCGTGTGTGCGTGGGTTTCCTCCGGGTGCTCCGGTTTCCTCCCACAGTCCAAAGATGTGCGGGTTAGGTGGATTGGCCATGCTAAATTGCCCTTAGTGTCCAAAATTGCCCTTTGTGTTGGGTGGGGTTACTGGGTTATGGGGATGGGGTGGGGGGGTGGGCTTGGATAGGGTGCTCTTTCCAAGAGCCGGTGCTGACTCGATGGGCCGAATGGCCTCTTTCTGCACTGTAAATTCTATGATTCTGTAAATTCTATGATACAAACTGTGAGCAGGGACCAAACTGTGAGCAGATACCAAACTGTGAGCAGATACCAAACTGTGTGCAGATACCAAACTGTGAGCAGATACCAAACTGCATACAGATACCAAACTGTGAGCAGATACCAAACTCTGAGCAGAAACCAAACCGTGCAGATACCAAACTGTGAGCAGATACCAAACTGCGAGCAGATACCAAAGTGCATACAGATACCAAACTGTGAGCAGATGCCAAACTGTGAGCAGATACCTAACTGTGAGCACATCCTGAACTGCGTGCAGATACCAAACTGTGAGCAGATACCAAACTGTGTGCAGATACCAAACTGTGAGCAGAGCTGTGAGCAGATACTAAACTTTGAGCAGATACCAAACTACGAGCAGAGACCAAACTGTGAGCAGGTACTAAACTATGAGCACTCAATAAAAGTAAACTTGTTTCTAAAATAACAAAAATGACTCACAGATAATTGCAAAGACCAAAGCTGTGAACAGCAGCGTCATCCTGCCCCACATGTTTAAGACGGGTGAAAGTGAGGAACAATCTGTCACTAGCAGCTCTGTGTAGGTCTTTGTGCTCTACCTCCCCTTTTAAAGAGCTCTGAGTTGGCAGGAATAGAGCAGATGACAACACCAATCTCTGTTGACTGTGCGTTTCACAAGAACTCATTAGAACAAACCAAACTTTGTAATTCAAACAAAGCCTTAATTTTGGGAAATGAGAAGGATTGTGTTTTCACAATTTAAGATTTATTGTTTCCAAATATGTTATCAATTTAATATTGGTAAATACAGATGGGTTATGCAAAATATATGGTCAGGAACTGATTTCTAAACTGCTACATTTTCTAACGCTTTCTCAAATGATTAACATTTATTTCTCCATAAATTCTATCCCTGGCTTCTCCTGATTGATCTCAGTGTGACTGCCAGTACGGACATCAGAGATCCAATGCTTGCATTGTCCCTGTGATCGCTGATCTACTTGTTTGTCAATATCGCAAGTTCAAAACTCTCATTCTTGTGATTAACTCTCTTAGTACCTGCACCCACCCCTCGCCCTATAACATCTTCAATGCTCCCAACCCTCAACTCTCCATCGCTCTCATTCCGCTCCCTCAGCCCTCCCTTCAACTACCACCACCGGCCACTCCCCCAACCCTTGGGTGGTCGCAATAAGGTTAATTTAAAAGGAATCCCTTCCCGTGTGGGTACCTTTTCCCAGTTCATATATATTTACTTTTTAGAAGGAGCCCACGTAACCAGGATTTCTTGAGTCAAAGAAATCGTAGATTTATTAGTTGCTAAAACCTGAGAAATTTATTTTTTTAAATGCTACACATACGTAGAACATAGAACATACAGAGCAGAAGGAGGCCATTCGACCCATCAAGTCTGTACTGACCCACTTAAGCCCTCACTTCCACCCTATCCCCGTAACCCAATAACCTCTCCTAACCTTTTTAGACACGAAGGGCAATTTATCATGGCCAATCCACCTAACCTGCACGTCTTTGGACAGTGGGAGGAAACCGGAGCACCCGGAGGAAACCCACGCAGACACGGGGAGAACGTGCAGACTCCGCACAGACAGTGACCCAGTGGGGAATCAAACCTGGGGCCCTGGCGCTGTGAAGCCACAGTGCTAGCCGCATATGCTACCAGTGGGCAGCACGGTGGCATAGTGGTTAGCACAGCTGCTTCACAGCTCCAGGGTCCCAGATTCGATTCCCAGTTTGGGTCACTGTCCGTGCGGAGTTTGCACATCCTCCCCGTGTGTGCGTGGGTTTCCTCCGGGTGCTCCGGTTTCCTCCCACAGTCCAAAGATGTGCGGGTTAAGTGGATTGGCCATGATAAATTGCCCTTCGTGTCTAAAAAAGGTTAAGTGGGGTTACTGGGTTACGGGGATAGGGTGGAGGTGCGGGTTTGGGTGGGGTGCTCTTTCCAAGGGCCAGTGCAGACTCGATGGGCCAAATGGCCTCCTTCAGCACTGTAAATTCTATGATCTATGATGCATTCACACACTGATCACGTGCGAAGTCAAGATTTAAAAGTTTTATAAATATACAAATCAGTCTTTGGCTTGCCTGTGAGTGTAGATGGTGATATGTTGTGGCCGGTGAGTTGGGTGATTCCAATAGAGCAGACTTTGGCAGTTTAGCAGTTGTTTAATTAATTTATGAGATGTGGGCACCGCTGGTTGGGCCAGCATTTATTGCCCTTCAGAAAGCGGTGGTGGGTTGGCTTCCTCAACCGCTGCAGACCCTGAGCTGTAGGTACATCCACAATGCTGTTAGGGAGGGAATTCCAGGATTTTGACCCAGCGACAGTGAAGGAAAGGCGATATATTTCCAAGTCAGGGTGATGGGTGGAGCTTGATTTGGAGGGGAAACCTCCATGGGGTGGGGTTTCGAGGTATCTGCTGCTCTTGTCCTTCTAGATGGTAGTGATTGTGGGTCTGGAAGGTGCTCTCTGAGGATCGTTGTTCCTGCGGTGCATCTTGTAGATGGTACACAAGGCTGCCACTGTCGTCAGTGGTGGAGGGTTTGAATGTTTGCGGAAAGGGGAACAATCGAGTGGGCTGCTTTGTCCTGGATGATGTCGAGCTTCTTGAGTGTTGTTGGAGCTGCACGTATCCTGTCAAGTGGGGAATATTCCATCACACCCCTGACTTGCGCCTTATATTTGGTAGACAAGCTTTGGGGTGGGCAGGGTGAGATTGGTCAGGAGGTGAGTTAGTCGCTGTAGGATTCCTAGCCTTTGACCTGCTCTGGTAGTTTGGAGACCCTAGATTCTGCATTCTGGCTGAAAAGCTGTCCTGTTTCCTTTTGATGGTGGCCTCTGTTGAGCTTTCTTCCAGCGGCAGGGAGAGAGACCCTCACCTACAAACTGCAGGGGTGATTGCTTTCTCTTCTCGTTCCTGTGTCACACACTGACATGGCACCCCAGCGCCAATACACCCAGGCCAGGTCCACAGGTAGTTTTTTTATCCCATTTCCCTGTGTATTCCTGGGAGAGAACAAACAAACATGGGTGAGAGCTACATGGTGGGGGGGAGCTCATTATGTGTGGTGGGGGAGGAGAGCACCGAGGCCATTGAGGGGGAACTCGCAGGCTGGGGAGGGGGTGGGAGCGGGCAGTAAGGGAGGGAAACTTGCACGATTGGACATGGGTAGCAGTGTTTTGGTTAAGTTTAGTTTTATGGAGGTATAGAATGGTAACCCAACAAAGAAACCTTGAGAGTAATATTTTGTTTGGTGAAAGTGGGACAGGTGCAGGCTCTGGTAGAGTTGGAACTAGGTGGTCTTTGTGTTGGTGAGGCGGTTCAGTTAAGGCGATGAACAGGTTAGTCCAGTCTCAGACAATGGACAGGGACTTTAATTCACAGGAACTTATAACTCATTCAAGGTTATAAAGTGAGTACCTCACCTGACATCAATTGAGCGACTGAACCGTTGCCAAAAAAAATCCTTTGTAACAACACACAATGAGCTTATTCATCCCCTTGACCAAGTTGTATGCCTTGGGTAACAGTTTTTGAGATTGAGTACTTTTCCACTTTGCAAAATCTTGGTTTGTGTCACAGGGCATTCAGGGGGCACTTATTTATTACATACTGTGAATCGTATTTTGGTCCAAAAGTTGAAGCACTTGTCTGTTGTGGTCGTAATCTGTTTCTCTGACTTTACCTCTTTCTGTTGATGAAGCAACTTACTGCCCCAAATTTTCATCCTTCGTTTATTGAAGGTGCATTTATGTAGCGCCTTTCGCAACCTCCAAACGTCCAAGAAAACTTTACAGTCAATTGTGTACTTCTGAAATACCACCACTGGCGTAATGCAGGAAACATGGCAGTTAAGATGCACACAGCCATGTCCCACAAACAGCTATGTGATCATGACTAGATTTGTTTTGCTAATTGGTTGAGGGATATTCTTCTTCCCCTTGTATCATGATTTTAAAATATTTTTCGTTTAATCCTTTCCATTTTTCTTTTGCAGCACATTCACCACCAAAAAGGACAAGGGCAGCAAGTGTAGGGCAACATCATCGCAATCAGGTTCCTCCTCAGATCACAAAGTACCCATTTGGACATGTGTTGCCATCCCTTCATCATCGCTGGGTTATAATGGGGGACTTTCTATTTCTCAGCACTGAGGTACCTTCTCCACATGGACTGCGGCCCTTTAAGAAGAAGGCTGCAGTAGCAAGCCCCTTTAAGGGGGTGATGTTTTTGGGGTGGATCATGTAACCCGACCAGCCAATCGGGCCAGAGAGCGCAAATCCTGAATCTAAGCGCGGGTTTTCCCAGGCAATCTGGGACTGGAGTTGAAGTAGTTGGTGGCACATTTCTTATACTCTGTACATAGTTTATTCCTTATATTAAATAGTTTGTTTAGTTACTAAGCCTGGTGGTCGCCAATCGTTGATTAAAACACTGGTGACGAGCGCCTTCAAATTGTCACGTAGAAAGGCGGAGCTAGGCCGTGTGTGCAAGTCATTGAAGCCAGGTTCATTCAAGACCCAGTAAGTTACAACAATGCCTCCATTTGGAAAATTAGAACCCTTTGACCCTAATTCAGAAGATTGGGCTCAATACGTCGAATGCTTGCAATACTTTTGAAAAGCAAACAGGCTTGAATGACTTGCACACTGGGGGCGAGATTCTCCACTCCCGCGCCGGTTGGGAGAATCGCCTGGGCCGCCAAAATTTCCCGGGACGCCAGTCCAACGCCCTCCCGCGATTCTCCCAAGCGGCAGGGACGGCCCGGTTGAGTTCCGCGGGCCGCAGGCCGGAGAATCGCGGACACCCAAAATGGCGATTCTCCGGCACCTCCGCTATTCTCAGGCCCGGATGGGCTGAGTGGTCAGGCCAAAACGGCGGGTTCCCCCCGGCGCCGTCCACACCTGGTCGCAGCCGTCGTGAACGGTGCGTGAACGCTGGGGGGGTGGCCTGCGGGGAGGGTGGGGGGAGGGGGGTTCCTGCACTGGGGGGTACCTAAAATGTGGCATGGCCCGCGATCGGTGCCCACCGATCGTCGGGCCGTCCTCTCTGAAGGAGGGCCTCCTTCCTTCCGCGGCCCCGCAAAATCCGTCTGACATCTTCTTGCGGGGCGAACTTAGAGAGGACGGCAACCACGCATGCGTGGCTGACACCAGTTATGCGGCACGGCCGCGTCATCTATGCGGCGGCGCCTTTACACGGGCGACAAGGCCTGGCGCGTGTAGATGACGCGGTCCCGATCCTAGCCCATTGTCGGGGCCTGAATCGGTCGGGATCGGGGCCGTTTCACGCCGTCGTGAACCTCGACGGCGTTCACGACGGCGCGGCCACTTCGGCGCGGGAGTGGATAATCCCGCCCAAGGTCTGCTCCATCTTTCTTCGTGGCGATTTGAAGGCACTCATCACCAGTGTTTTAATCAACGATTGGCGACCACTAGGGCTGTTTCTTTTCTACATTTGATGCCACTGATTGATCTATTACTGTGTAACCTAACCTGGCGAGTGAAAACTCGAGGGCAGAAATTTCAGGCTTGGGGTCGCACTGCCATCTTACTGCTCCAACCTGTCATGGTATCTGAACGGCGGAATGTTTCACAACATACATTGAGTTCTGATTGCACCAACCCGGCGCTAAGTCACTGTGAACATGATGGTACAAGACAAGAGAAGGGTGTGAGAAATGTAACCAACCATGACAAATGATTCGCTAAGAGCTTTCGGATTCTGAAGCTATTAACTAGAGCTTTAAATTGACAGGGTGGTGATCTGTGTCTGTTCTGATGAAAGGTCATCTCAACCTGAAATGGACCAAATCTTTCGTTTCCCGGATTGTCAGGGCGGGATTCTCCAGCCGAGTCCGCCCAGCGACCGGAAAATTCCCACCTGAGGTCAATGGACTTCATGATCCCTGTCCTGTCCTTGGTGATCTTGCGACGGGCGAGCGGAAACACCCGGCCCTCAGATTGCGGTCGTATGACTGACGATGCTTGTTGGGACCCCCTAGGAGTTCTGATGTACTGACCTACATGGGAATTGTCCAGGGAGTTTAAACTTCCAATGAGATATTCCTCTGCTCCCTGGGACCCTCCACAAACATCTCTGACTCTGGATTAATGTGAAATTTCAAACAATTCTGTGGTCGGTATATGGATAGTTACCCAGGAAATATTAGACAGATTAAAACAGATTTGGGCAGCACGGTAGCATTGTGGATAGCACAATTGCTTCACAGCTCCATGGTCCCAGGTTCGATTCTGGCTTGGGTCACTGTCTGTGCGGAGTCTGCACATCCTCCCCGTGTGTGCGTGGGTTTCCTCCAGGTGCTCCGGTTTCCTCCCACAGTCCAAAGATGTGCAGGTTAGGTGGATTGGCCATGATAAATTGCCCTTAGTGTCCAAAATTGCCCTTAGTGTTGGGTGGGGTTACTGGGTTATGGGGATAGGGTGGAGGTGTTGACCTTGGGTAGGGTGCTCTTTCTAAGAGCCGGTGCAGACTCGATGGGCCGAATGGCCTCCTTCTGCACTGTAAATTCTGTAAATTCTATGAAATAATGTTTGGGAACCACCCAGCGACTTCTATGATAAAACCTTATTAACTCTACAGGTGACCCAGTTAGCCATCTCCTTACAGCATGCACACCACCCCCACCCGCCCGCCTGACTACTCACTGACCTGACCCAACTACCGCAAGGACCCGACTAACCCTGACACAAACTAACTATCACCCGACCTGACCAACCATTCATCCACCCATCACCTCTCCTACCAACTTATCTCACTCATTCACTCATGTGGCCAGCCTACCGACCTACCCACTCACCAACCTCACCCATTCATCCACTGCACCCACTCACTCACTGGCCCACTCACCTACCTACCAAGCTCAACCAACCCACTTAGCCAGTCACCCACTTATTCATTCAATCATTTAACCATTTACCCATTCGTTCACTAACCCATTCACTCATCCATTCACTAACATTCAAATGCTGAGGGGGCAATATTGAGCCCCCCACTCGCCATGCGTGGAATCACAACGTGGGAACAAAATCCGGAGAGCATCGGAAAACGTGAATCTCTATGGTGTGGCTTGAAGAGTTACTGTCTCTGTCGCCCCCACTGTGCCATTTGCACAGTCATGGTCTTGCCCCTCTCCGACCAGCTCATGGGCTCTTTCCTCAAAGGACGTGAGGAATCTGATCTTGTGCATGACTCTGGGTGGCTGTACCCACTCAGGTTTGTTATGCTCAAGTTTGTTCTCTAGTTGTCGTGTTATTCACCTTGGGGTAACACGGACTGCAACTGGATGCAGTTGTACTTGAAAGTAGACTCCAAACTGTGATGTTGGTTCAGTGCGCTTTATTGAACTTCTTACGCAGTGCACACAGTTCGCTGTGGGTTTGACACTCTACTAATCTAAGTGTGCTTACTATAACTAACTAGACCAAACTAGCTCTGAGCCACGTGTAGAAGGTGCTAACTGATATATACACCCTGACTGTCACTACAGTTGTCACCAGTGGAAAGAGGCAGAGTGCTGATGCCTCGTGTGTTTTATAGTGGGAGACCACCCTCTAGTGTTCTGCCTGGTGATTGGTTGTGTTCTGTCCTGTGTGCTGATTGGCTGTACTGGGTGTTTGTCACTGCCTGTCTGTATCTCATTATGTGCATGAGTGCATATCATGACATCCCCCCTTTTTAAAAACAAAATGTCGGTTGCTTGGAGCATATGCGACTGTATTTACATGTATAACTATTGACATTAAATGGCGAGTGGATGAATATATACATGAAAGGTGTCTAGCGTGCAGATACAGAACAATATTTACAAGAGAAATGTCTATAAGTCCAATCTTTGGGGCTTGCGTTGGATCCTTGTCGACCGCCTGAGAGGTGGAAGTGGGGACGACGGAGCCTTGACAGGCGGGATTGTTGCCAGATTGGTGGCCTCATGGTGCAAGTTGTCCAGAGGAGGCATAACAACATCTGGAAAAGTAAGATCTGGTGGTGGGCAAGCAACCTTGCGCAGTGCCCTTCTGTTGCGCCTGACAATGGAGCCATCAGCCATATGAACTACAAACGATCTGGGAGCAGTCTGTCGAACAACAACAGCTGGAGCTGACCAGCCTTCATCAGGTAGCTTGATCCGAACAGCATCTTCGGGAGATAGCACAGGCAAATCGCTAGCATGAGCATCGTACATCAGCTTTTGCTGGTTCCTGAGTTGCTGCACCTTTTGCAGCATTGGGAGGTGATCCAGGTCTGGTAAGTGTATGGCCGGAACAGCCATCCACAGGTCTCTATTCATGAGGAGTTGAGCCGGAGACATACCGGTGGACAGAGGGGTTGCCCTGTACACCAACAGCATAAGATTGAAGTCAGAAGCAGAGTCCCCAGCCTTGCAGAGCAGTTGCTTCACTATATGGACCCCTTTCTCGACCTTCCTGCTGGACTGGGGGTAGTGTGGGCTTGAGGTAGTGTGTTTGAATTGGTACGACTTGGCGAAATTGGACCACTCTTGGCTGTGGAAGCAGGGACCATTGTCACTCATGACACTGAGTGGAATACCATGCCTGGCAAATGTCTCCTTGCAGGCCTTGATGACTGTCCTTGATGTGAGGTCTGACAGCTTCACAACTTCCGTGTAATTTAAGAAGTAATCTATGATGAGCACCTTGGACCACGGAGAGGTCACGATCTCGTGTTGCTGGAGTGTTTCTTTCACCTGAGCAGTCTGGAAACGTTGGCAGGTTGCACAATTGAGGACCATGTTGGATATGTCCTGGCTGATTCCAGGCCAATAGACAGCCTGCCGGGCTCTGCGCCTACACTTTTCGACACCTGCAGCTCTGCAGACTGTGAGGAATAACGATACGATCTAGCTTGAGGAGGATCACCTCGATGACTGTCAGGTCAGTCTTTAAAGAACTGAGGGCATTGCCCTTTTGCCAGCCATTTGCGAGGTGGTGCATTACACGCTGCAGAAGAGGGTCCTTGGCAGTGTCTTCACGAATGCTGATCACTCTTTCAGCTGAGGCCGGGAGGTTGCTGGCACACAGCTGCACCTGTGCCTCAATCTGGCGGATGAAGTCAACCTGTTCACAGGGCGAGGTGATGGAGGGGGACAGTGCATCCGCAATTATCAGCTCCTTGCTTGGTGTGTACGAACTCAAAATTGTACCTTCGGAGTCGAAGGAGAATGTGCTGAAACCTGGGCATCATGTCATTCAAGTCCTTATGAATGATATCATAGATTATCATAGAATTTACAGTGCAGAAGGAGGCCATTCGGCCCATCAAGTCTGCACCGGCTCTTGGAAAAAGCACCCTACCCAAGGTCAACACCTCCACCCTATCCCCATAACCCAGTGACCCCACCCAACACTAAGGGCAATTTTGGACACTAAGGGCAATTTATCATGGCCATTCCACCTAACCTGCACATCTTTGGACTGTGGGAGGAAACCGGAGCACCCGGAGGAAACCCACGCACACACGGGGAGGATGTGCAGACTCCGCACAGACAGTGACCCAAGCCGGAATCGAACCTGGGACCCTGGGCTGTGAAGCAATTGTGCTATCCACAATGCTATCGTGCTGCCCCATATGGACCAAAGGTCTGTGGTCAGTCTCCACTGTGAAGGTTGGTAGACCGTAGACATAGTCATGGAACTTTACAATGCCGGTTAGGAGGTCCAGGCACTCTTTTTCTATTTGGGCGTACCTCTGTTCAGTAGGAGTCATGGCCCTTGACGCATAAGCAACTGGAGCCCAGGATGAGGAGTCATCCCTCTGGAGGAGCACCGCACCAATGCCGTCCTGGCTTGCGTCCGTGGAGATTTTTGTTTCCCTGTCCGGGTCAAAAAATGCAAGTACCGGAGCAGTGATGAGCTTTGCTTTGAGCTTGAGCCACTCTGCTTGATGTGTGGGTAGCCACTGGAATGCAGTGGACTTCTTCACCAGATGCCTGAGAGCCGTGGTGTGTGAGGCCAAGTTGGGAATGAATTTTCCCAAGACGTTCACCATTCCGAGGAAGCGTAGTACCGCCTTCTTGTCTTCCAGGGTCTTCATGGCGTTAATGGCCTTGACCTTGTCCGAATCTGGTTGCACACCCTGGTGGGATATCTGGTCGCCCAAGAACTTGATGGATGACATGCCAAAGGAGCACTTGGCCTTGTTCAGCTTGAGGCCGTTTGCATGGACAAGTCGAAAGACTTGTTTGAGATGAGATATGTGTTCCTCGGGGGTCGTGGACCATATGATTACATCATCTACGCTGACACGCACACCCTCAATGCCCTCCACCTTCTGCTCGACGATCCTGTGGAAGATTTCAGAGGCTGAGACAATGCCGAACGGTCAACGGTTATAACAGTACCTGACAAGTTGTGTGTTGAAAGTGCAGAGCTTCCTGCTGGATTCGTCCCGTTGTATCTGCCAGAAACCATGTGATGCATCTAGCTTCGTGAAGAATTTGGCATGTGCCATCTCACTGGTCAGTTCCTCCCACTTCGGGATCGGGTAGTGTTCCTGCATTATGTTTCAGTTAAGATCTTTGGGATCTATGCATATCCGCAACTCTCCTGAGGGCTTCTTCACACAGACCATCGAGCTGACCCAGTCAGTCGGTTCCGTCACTTTGGAGATGCCTTGATCTTGGAGCTCCTGAGCTGCGCCTTTAAACGGTCCTTCAGAGGAGCCGGCACCGGCATGGTGCATGGATTACAGGCGTGGCATCAGACCTGAGTAGGATCTTGTAGCAGTATGGCAGAGTACCCATTCCATCAAACACATCCGGGTATTGAGCAAGGATGTCATCAATGTCAGCCTGAAGATCCACATTGGAAGAAGACATGGCATGGACTCGCTGTATGAGGTTGAGTAGCTGGCATGCATGGGCACCGAGCAGAGATGCCTTATCAGGCTTGACGATTTCGAATCGCAGTGTGACATTGATGGTCTTGTTGGAGACGAATAGGTGACAAGATCCTAGTGCAGTTATGGCATTGCCATTATAATCGAGGAGCTGGCAGGCTGGCGGAAGAAATTTGGTTGCTTTTTAATGCGGTCAAAATCAGCTTGAGAGATGAGATTGGCAGAAGCACCAGTGTCCAGCTTGAACTGTATGCTGCATTGATTTACGTGTATGATAGCATGCCATTCATCCACAGAATCCACATTGAGGATAGATAGGCGTCTTGCTGAATTTGAGGAGGCATACTCACATGTAGTGATGATGCCCACACGACAGGGAGACTCCAGGCAGTCGTCCTCTGGATCCATAGTGCTACCAGGATCAGAAGCCAGTAAACCTTGCTGTACACATCGAACACGCTTGTGTTGGAAATGGGATCGCTGGTCCTTGACTGGTGGTGCAGACCTGCACAAGGCTGCATAATGTCCAGGCTTCCCGCAATTTAAACATCGCCGGCCATTTGCAGGGCATTGCTGCTTTAAGTGGGCGGTGCTGCAGTCCGGGCACATCATGACGTTGACGTTGTTACGCTCCATGCGTCGTCGCACACGCGCAGTGCGGTCAGCTGACGTTTGCACCTGCGCAGTTTGGTTTTTGGCCGCTTCGTTCTCCCATGCGTGGGGCCCCGGGAAAAGCACGCAAAATGGCTGCTTTCATCGATACTGAGGCGCTGCATCCGGGCGGTGGCCTGTACACTCTCTGCCTCGTGGGAGGCAAGTTTTTCATATTCTGCTGATTTGAGACGGGAGTACCAATTTCTTGCATGCTCATACACTATACACGTCTCGATTGCGACTGGCAGGGTCATGTGCTTAATTTTGAGGAGTTGAATTCCCGCAAGGAATCTGAGTGCACCCCAAACACGATCTGATCCCTGATGATGGAATCAGCGGGGCCACCATAATTGCAGGACTGCGCTAATATATGGAGATGAGTTAGAAAGGATTGGAACGGTTCATCCTTACCCTGAAGGCGTTGCTGGGAGATATAGCGCTCAACGCTCTCGTTTGTTTCGATTTCACAGTGACTGTCGAACTTCTCCAAAACGGTCTTGAATTTGGTCTTGTCCTGGCTGTTGGTAAAATTAAGCGAGTTGAAAATCTGGATGGCTTGGTCCCCCGCAGTTGATAGGATCAGCGCGGTTTTTCTGACATCGGACGCATCCTCGAGGCCTGAGGCCTCAATGTAGAGAAGGAACCTTTGCTTGAAGACCCGCCAGTTGACGCCGAGATTGCCGGGATCCGTAGCTGTGGAGGGGCCTGGATCTTCTCCATGCCGCTGGAAGGCACTTGCTGGTCATCACGGAATCACTTGAGGGAAACCACTTAGAGAAAGTAGACTACTGGTACCATGTCGTGTTATTCACCCTGGGGTAACACGGACTGCAACTGGATACAGTTGTACTTGAAAGTAGACTCCAAACTTCGGTGTTGGTTCAATACGCTTTATTGAACTTCTTACGCAGTCACACAGTTCGTTGTGGGTTTGACACTTTACTAATCTAAGTGTGCTTACTATAACTAACTAGACCAAACTAGCTCTGAGCCACGTGCAGAAGGTGCTAACTGATATATACACCCTGACTGTCACTACAGTTGTCACCAGTGGAAAGAGGCAGAGTGCTGATGCCTCGTGTGTTTTACAGTGGGAGACCATCCTCTAGTGTTCTGCCTGGTGATTGGTTGTGTTCTGTCCTGTGTGTTGATTGGCTGTACTGGGTGTCTGTCACTGCCTGTCTGTATCTCATTATGTGCATGAGTGCATATCATGACACTAGTGAAGTGCGGCATGGTGGCGCTGTGGTTCGATTCAAGCCCCAGGCCACTGTCTCTGTGGAGTTTGTACATTCTCCCCGTGTCTGCATGGGTTTCACCCCCACAACCCAAGGATGTGCAGGTTAGGTGGATTGACCATGCTAAACTGTCCCTTAATTGGAAAAAAAAAGAATTGGGTACTCTAAATTTTCTTTTTAAAGAATTTGTCCCCCAATGAGACAGATGTGGAGAGTGTCGGCAGGAGTCCTGCCAGTTCAGATGGTGATGAGATGTAGCGTGTGTGGTACTTGAGTGGGAGCGGGGATGTGAGGAGCAGAGTAGATACTGGGTGAGACTATGAGTATGGAGGGGGAAGGGGAAGAGAACCTCATGACAGGTATTGGCAACCTGCGAGGTGGCTGGGTAAGAGATTGCCTTGGAGGTGTGAGCGGTGTGTGAGGCGAGGTGCAGCGAGAGAGACTGGGGGTTGGCAGACTTATCCTGGCCGCACAAAGAAGGTCATTCATCTTTTTGTGGGACTGATGCTCTGTCCTTTTCTGCAGTGAGCTGGCACCTCGGTGAGGGTTGCCACTGTTTCTGAGGCGAGAGTGGTCACCTTGCTGGATGGATGACTGCGCAACTGTGGTTAGAGGACATCCTGCCTCTGCTGCAACACCATCCAGGAGTCTGGTCAGGGCTCCCTCTGTGAAACACGGTGTGCTGGCAGCCTGGCAGCCGTCCCCTCGAATGGACAAGTTCTGGAGAACCGTTTATATAGACTTCCCCACTGATTGCAAAACTTTAGTTGCCCCCGAGTGAGCGAATCAGCGGGAGGCCGCCACGAGTGTGGCGTGATTCACGTAGTGAAACAAAATGAGCCAAAGAGGCTCAATATTCCATGAGATTTCCCACCGATGACACTGGCAGCGTTCACACCGGTTTTCACACTGGAACCAACACGTTGCCAAATTTTGGAAAGATTCCGCCATGAATCTTCAAACTTACCATATGGCAGCTTGTGTTAGAAGACGGAGGTGTTATTGACTTTCCGTGACTCTGTTCAAATGAGTTCTCCGAGGGACAGATGGGACTGGAGGACCCCAGAAGAATCGAGCAGGAGCGTAAGATTAGGGGAAATGTGCAGTGCAGCAGCAATCCACCTATTAATGCTGCTGCTCAGAGGATTCGGGCTATTCATTCTGCTCCTCTCTCCACAGATGCTGTCTGACCTGCTGAGTATTTCCAGCATATTTTTGGGCAGCACAGTAGCACAGTGGTTAGCACAGTTGCTTCACAGCTCCAGGGTCCCAGGTTCGATTCCCCGTTGGGACACTGTCTGTGCGGAGTCTGCACATCCTCCCCGTGTGTGCGTGGGTTTCCTCCGGATGCTCCGGTTTCCTCCCACAGTCCAAAGATGAGCAGGTTAGGTGGACTGGCCATGATAAATTGCCCCTAGTGTCCAAAAAGGTTAGCTGCGGTTACTGGGTTACAAGGATAGGGTGGAGGCTGTTGTGTTACCTGCGTGGTCGATAACACGTGTTCCTCAATCCTTGGTTGATGGTGAGGTCCTCTGAATCTTGTTGAAGAAGACTCAAACTCGTCCAGTAACAACAAAGATTTATTGAGTAACTATAACTATTAATGCATGAGTTCTTTACCTTAACATGGAAACTAGGAATTGGTTAACAAAATTTGACAATAATAACTAAACGTAACTCCACCAACTATCTATGTGATTCTGATGTTACCCTGTTCACAGTGCATCCCCGAGAGAGAGCCAGAGACCCCATGTGGCTGCTTTTTATACCCCTGTTGGTCCAGCCCTCGAGTGATCATGTGGTGCTGCTATTTACCCATTAACCCCTTGTGTGCATGCACCTACAGAGATCACTACAGAGGCGTGGGCTTAAGTGGGGTGCTCTTTCCAAGAGCCGACAGGCCCAATGGCCTCCTTCTGCACTGTAAATTCTATGATGATTCTGTGAGTTTTGTGTTGAATCGTAGAATCATAGAATTACTACAGTGCAGAAGGAAGCAATTTGGCGCATTGAGTTTACACTGACCCTCTGAAAGAGCCCCCATGCCCCCACCCTTTCACATAACCCCACCTAACCTTTTGGACAATAAGGGAAATTTAACAGATTTCCAGAACCTTGTAAGGTTTTCGGGCAATCCGGCCTTTTTTGGACTGCCCAGGAATAAAACCCAGAGACTGTAAACTGGACACTTGTCAGCCAAAAGAACGTAACCAGATTTCCCAGCAGGCTTGGTCCGC
Organism: Scyliorhinus torazame; assembly: GCF_047496885.1. Classification (NCBI taxonomy): domain Eukaryota; kingdom Metazoa; phylum Chordata; class Chondrichthyes; order Carcharhiniformes; family Scyliorhinidae; genus Scyliorhinus; species Scyliorhinus torazame. Next base: position 124,455,071 of record NC_092720.1, on the reverse strand, counting down.
TGAGCTGAGTAGGGGCATAGGTATTTACAACCCCCCCCCCTAGGAGCTACAAGGAAGAAGGAGCCAGACAACGATATAAGATTAAAACACAGACAAAGGGGCATGGTAATGCTGTAAGGGGCCTGCCTGCAAGCAGGACAATGGGATGGTCATAGCCCCATGCAGATGTAAATGACTTGGCCTCCACCAGAGCAGAATCCAATTAACACCCCATCAACATAGCAAGGTGAGAATAGCAGCCATCTCCGGAGCAGCTGGAAGACTTTGAAAATCTTCACAAGAGAGCTTAACCTTGTTATCCCAAAAAGCAGACTGTCTGGGCTCAGTATATTGCGCTGGAAAAGCCCCTTGAAGATAAACGGTAGAAAAAACCAAGTTGGAGGCGGACCTGGGGGAGGTACTCCAATCCTGACAGAAGCCACCGGCAGGAACTCACTGGGTGGAGGGGGCGGAGTCGGCGCCGAATTCAAATCGCGGCAGGTCTGCCTGGCTGGAAGGAGCGGACCTGCGAGGAGAACCCGGAAGCGAACAGCTCTGACCGGCTCAAAGGGGGCGGGACCAGCGGGAACTTTAAACTTGGACCGATACAACGCAAAGGGGGAGGAAAACCCGGAAGTCGACAGCTCTGACCGGCTCAAAGGGGGCGGGACCAGCGGGAACTTTAAACCTTACCAATTCAATGCAAAAGGGGCTGGCCGAACACAGGAAAAGGCCAGGTAAAACGGATATAAAAGGGGCTGTGTTTCGATTGAGGGGCTCTTGGCTTGACCTCTCCACCTTTGACTTGACCTCCTGCAGCCTGTGACTGTAAGTACCCTGCAGCAGCTTGCGAAACTCCCTTGACCTTGATAGTGGTTGAGGCTTTGGGGAAGGGGACTTGATTTGTGTTCTGTGTCATTGCTAAAACTGTGTAACAATAAGATTTTACGTTGTGTCCGCCATAGTACTTTCTGAATAGACTTAGTTTGTGTTAGAGTTTAAGATTTTATTATAACTTCTTCTGTTTGATGATTTTGACCTGGGTTTTGCAATAAACCTTGATTTGCTGATAATTGGAGTCGTTTAAATTCTTCAATCTCTCACCAGCGATCTCTGACCAAGTCATTGTTAAGATATTCCTCACCTTAATTCCGGGTTCGAGAATCTAGGGTCATCTTGAACAATTCACTCAGGACAGGCTGCTGGTTAGGTAATAAACAGCAGTGTCCTATTCTCTCTCTTGGGAAAGCTACTCCAGCGAAGTAGGAACCGGGTGGGTGTTGCACCACCGGCAAGAGAGAGAATCACCTGGGCATTGGTGGGGGTCTGGATATCTGTGTGATATAAGCCTCAGGCTTCCGGTTAGGGATAAACGGCAGGCTTGATTCAGTGCTCTCTTCCGTGGAGGTGTCCCAGTGCGTCATCCCCTGGCCTCTGAAGTTTCAGTGCCAGCTGGAGAGAGACACACACAGATACTCAAACCCCAGATATCGGCCCAGTAGTGGAGTAGCAGAGATGGCACCCTCTACAATGGCGACCGCGGCAGGAGCCCGGTGGTTTGGAGTATGTGACTTGGCAGAGGGGGTGAGGGAACGAAGTAAAATGGAGGAGAGAATCTCCTCGTATATGTGGCAAAAGGTCAACCTCACCAAACCTTGGGTCTCAGAACTAATCAATGCGGAGCGACCTGTAATGGCAGCGGCTGCATGGACAGAAAGTAAGGCGCACAAAAGGCACTTGGAGAAGGCAGTTTGGCTGGTCTGCCTGTCCCAGCAGGTAGTCAAAACAGAGCGAAGGGTCGAAGAATTAGAGCAGGAGTTGGGAGAAGTGAGGGCCAGCGCAGGGGACAGCGCTAGCGCAGCGGAACGACTGCGGGAGGAATTGGCAGAAATTAAACAGGACAGCGCTAGCGCAGCGGAACGACTGCGGGAGGAATTGGCAGAAATTAAACAGGGCAGCCTACAGGAAAGCGAGTCTAACCGGTGCGAGAAGGACTATCTCCACTGCCAGATAGTGGAGGGTAAAGAAAAGGAACGGAGGCTCCAGGTACTCTATGCTCGGAGTACAGAGCAGTGTAGGAAGCTGGAGGGGAAGTACCGGGACATCCAGGCAGCGTACCGAGTGGCTCGCGAGGAAGTAGGGGACTGTGCTCACGGGCCGTGCCAGGCACGGATAATGGAGTTGGAGGAGACCTTGTCCAAGGTCAGGGGACAGGTACACCTGGTAGGTCCAGGGGGGTTCCCAAGGGGCAAGGTGCTCCTCGCAGCGGATGATTCCCCAAAGGCCAAGAGGAATAGACCGCCTCCTGAGGCGCCGGGATTGTGTCCGGGTCGGCAGGGGGGGATCGGACTGCACGTTCAGGGGCAAGTCCAAGGGGGGTCGGCAGGGTACCCCCAGCTGGCGGCGTGTCCGCCTGGTATCGTATGTGGGTCCCCATGGGATGGGGACAGACCACTGCCTGGGATGCCGGTGATGGGGCCGGGTCAGCAGGTAGGGTTCGGACCGCCCGGTCAGGGGCAGGTCCAAGGGGGGTCAGTGGTGTATCCCCAGATAGCGGCGTCTCCTATATGGGTAGTTAGCCCGGGGACAGGGTGGCTACCCAACGGGGCAGGAGAGCTGGACGCCGGGGAGGCGGAGGAGCAGGAACCCCAGGTAGGGCAGATGTGCCCTGTCAGGCAGAGAAGGTATGGTCCCCCGGCGGGGCTGGCAAATAGGGGACTGGTTGAGGGCGACATTATCATTCCTCATGGGGCATCCGCGCTCAGGGGGATGGTGGCCCACGTTCCCAGGCTAACTCCGAAAGGGGATCCGTCGCTTCATTTTATGGAGGTGGAGCAGGCAGCCAGCATTAATGACTGCGACGAGGGGGAGCAAGTAAGGATGCTTCTGATGACCCTAGATGCACAGCTATGCAGGGCAGTGATCTCCGGGAATGGGGGACAACCTGACACATGGGCGGCAGCACAGACTGCTGCGCTGGAGGCAATGGGTTTGAATCTGGGGAGCCCTTTCATGAGGGTGGGGGAAACCAAGCAGCAACCAGGGGAATCTCCCACTATGTTCGCAGACAGGCTGTGGACTGTCTATGTGGAGGCGTGCGGGACTCCCTCGGATAGGCAGAATTTAGATGAGAGAACAGCCCACTGGTTGAAGACCCTCGTGGCTAACTGTCTCCCTCACGTTAGGGCAAAGGCCGAACACTGGTTCGACCCGCAGAGTCCGGACCTTAATGAGGTAGAGGTCCTTAGAAAACTCACCCTTGCATATCGCAATGGGGAGAGGAGTGAGGAAAAGCCCCATAAGGGTCAGGTGCATGGAATCACACCAGCACCCCCTAAGAGCGAGTGGAAGCATGAGGGCACCCGGACCTCCGACAAGAAACCGGTATGCTACGGGTGTGGTAAGGCCGGGCATTTCAAGAGGGAGTGTGAGAACCCTAGCAAGGAGGAGAGGGCTCCCGCAGTATAGAGTCAGACCCCGGCGGCAGGAGCAGCTGCCCCGGAAACCATCGAATTAAAAAAACTTTTAGCCTTTTTGCAGAGCCTAGCAGCTGGGTCGGGACAGGTGGCAATGGCAACGGGCCAGGGCCTGCCCGCACCCACACCACAAGAACCCATATGACTACCCAGGGAGCAGCCTCAGGAAAAAGGGAGCGCAGGGGTAGTTCTAGCCCCAGACCCTGGTCCGGTCCAGGTGCAGGGTCCCATTCTGGAGGCTGCCTCAGCGGCTATTTGCAGTTTAAATCCCTTAAGGTGGGACCCATGCGAACGCCACATCAGTCAATTTAAATTGTTCTTCCCCATAAGGGCAAGAAAGAGCAAGTTGGGGGGAAGACTGGGGGTGGTAGTGGAGAAACCCCCCGTAGAATTAACGACGGTGGGGGAGGTCCCTGACTCCACGGTCACACAACCGGTGACAAGGTGCTGTCCCGAAGGGGCAGTCCCAAAGAAACCGACAGTGCTGCAAGCACCCAGCCCAGGGACAGTAACGATTCCCAAGCCATTACCTGTGGGTCAGGTGGCCTGCCTTAGTATAGAGGCTAGGGAGGCGGAGGAGAGGGAGGTATCACCTTGGGCGTGGGAACCATCCAGGGGACGAAGGAGCAATCGGGTCTCCAAGCCCCCTGTAAGATGGTCCCCATCACACCTCCCTAGAACCCGGTCCCGCAGTAAGGGGGCCCGAGTAGAAGGGAGCGCTGAGGGATCCCCGAACCCTGTTGGGGAAGGAGAGGCAAGGGGCAGCCCGAACCCCCGGGAGGGGGAGGTCTGGCCCGAGCCGTTGGTCCAAACAGGTGAACAGCCCCAGTACAGCGGGGTCCAGTTTTAATTTGGCCACCCGGAGACGGGTGGCATTGTATATATCATTTTCCCCCTGCTAGTTCTAATTAGTGTGTAGTGGTGTGTGGGTATTTAGGATCGTGGGATCACAGAAGCGCATAGTGCAGTGATATCATGATTGAGCAGCAGGCACTAGGACCCTGGTGGAGCCGGGCTGTGGACACAGAACCACAGACAGGCTGCGGCAATTTCATGTCAATTTCCCAACTTCAAAGCGGGAGCTGCTGCTGCCGCCGGATAGCAGCAGGCACTAGGACCCTGGTGGAGCCGGGCTGTGGACACAGAACCACAGACAGGCTGCGGCAATTTCATGTTGATTTCACAACTTCAAAGCGGAAGCTGCTGCTGCCGCTGGATAGAAGCCATGCACTTTAAGGTAGGTAGTTCTGTAGAGGCAAGGACGTGTTTTGTCTCTTTTACAGGTGGGGCACCTGACGATGTGGAGTTTGCTGATCTTGGCGATGGTGGGACCGGGAGAACTCCGCAGAGGCGAGACAGAAGAGTCCTTCGTCTACGGGTGCTCTGGCGGCAGAGCCCCTCTTGTCACTACCGGACAGGGAGACCAGGTGGCCACAGAGCAGGCCCGCTACTCACACCTGGGGAGGTGGCCTGGGTGGCTGGGGTCGAACTCGACCAGGTACTCCAGCCACCAGAGCTTCACCTATGGAGAGGCCTCTGTACTCTGCAAGGAGATACAGGTGGCGACTGACCGGGTTAGGGTGACTGAGGGCAGGTGGGTGTGTGTAACCTGTGAGGGGGACGTTCCTTTGGGGAGATGGTGGTGGCTCAGGAAGCTGAGCCTGGACATGAGGGATCGGTCCTCGGACTGGGAACGCCTGGACAACAACACCTACCGGACCATCACGGGGTCACCGGGTAGGATCACCGTTTGCTGGGATAAGTGGTGGGCTTCTGACCAGGGCATTTATTTGTGTTTATGGGGGTCTACCAAGGCATGTCCACAAGGGGCATCGATCACTTTTGTTAGGTGGTGGCAGAACCCAGGGAACGGGATGAATTGACCGCAGCGGGGAGGGATGTGTAACGCCCAGGGAAGGGATGACTGTAAAAGCTACCGAACTGCTGGTTCAGGTAAAGAGACCCCTGCCCACAGCCCAACCAATCGACCCTCACAACTGTCTGATCACCACCAGGGGGCCTGAGAATGGTTTAGTGTTTGTCCCCACAAAGAAAATGTTGTACCAGGGGGTACATTATGCTGTCGCCTCAGTTATACTGAACCTCTCAGCTGCAGGTATCGACGATGGAGGAAAAATGAAGAGCCTTCAACGGGAAGAAGCGAAGTGCAGCCAAGAAAAGAGGATCCTTAGTGAAATAAAGAGATTCAAATGTAAATAGGTGTATGGATTCGCGGGTTTCAGTTACTTGATTGTGATATAGGTACAGGGACCCTTACGTTTGGGGTTCCGGTGAAATGTGTGTATGTTACTGTGTGTTTGAATTAAGTATGGTCTTGTCTTTCCCTTTCAATGAAATTAGGGGTAGCCTAGATTAAGGGAACTGTCTTGGGACTTGTAGTTTCGCACGTTGTTGAGGGGGGGCCTACGGTCCACACAAAAGGAAATGATTGCCCTTCACCTGTGTCGATACGGTCCAAGCAGGTAGGGACGTATCGAAGGGGCATCTGTAAGGTTTTCGGGCAATCCGGCCTTTTTTGGACTGCCCAGGAATAAAACCCAGAGACTGTAAACTGGACACTTGTCAGCCAAAAGAACGTAACCAGATTTCCCAGCAGGCTTGGTCCGCTGAGCTGAGTAGGGGCATAGGTATTTACAACCCCCCCCCCTAGGAGCTACAAGGAAGAAGGAGCCAGACAACGAGATAAGATTAAAACACAGACAAAGGGGCATGGTAATGCTGTAAGGGGCCTGCCTGCAAGCAGGACAATGGGATGGTCATAGCCCCATGCAGATGTAAATGACTTGGCCTCCACCAGAGCAGAATCCAATTAACACCCCATCAACATAGCAAGGTGAGAATAGCAGCCATCTCCGGAGCAGCTGGAAGACTTTGAAAATCTTCACAAGAGAGCTTAACCTTGTTATCCCAAAAAGCAGACTGTCTGGGCTCAGTATATTGCGCTGGAAAAGCCCCTTGAAGATAAACGGTAGAAAAAACCAAGTTGGAGGCGGACCTGGGGGAGGTACTCCAATCCTGACAGAAGCCACCGGCAGGAACTCACTGGGTGGAGGGGGCGGAGTCGGCGCCGAATTCAAATCGCGGCAGGTCTGCCTGGCTGGAAGGAGCGGACCTGCGAGGAGAACCCGGAAGCGAACAGCTCTGACCGGCTCAAAGGGGGCGGGACCAGCGGGAACTTTAAACTTGGACCGATACAACGCAAAGGGGGAGGAAAACCCGGAAGTCGACAGCTCTGACCGGCTCAAAGGGGGCGGGACCAGCGGGAACTTTAAACCTTACCAATTCAATGCAAAAGGGGCTGGCCGAACACAGGAAAAGGCCAGGTAAAACGGATATAAAAGGGGCTGTGTTTCGATTGAGGGGCTCTTGGCTTGACCTCTCCACCTTTGACTTGACCTCCTGCAGCCTGTGACTGTAAGTACCCTGCAGCAGCTTGCGAAACTCCCTTGACCTTGATAGTGGTTGAGGCTTTGGGGAAGGGGACTTGATTTGTGTTCTGTGTCATTGCTAAAACTGTGTAACAATAAGATTTTACGTTGTGTCCGCCATAGTACTTTCTGAATAGACTTAGTTTGTGTTAGAGTTTAAGATTTTATTATAACTTCTTCTGTTTGATGATTTTGACCTGGGTTTTGCAATAAACCTTGATTTGCTGATAATTGGAGTCGTTTAAATTCTTCAATCTCTCACCAGCGATCTCTGACCAAGTCATTGTTAAGATATTCCTCACCTTAATTCCGGGTTCGAGAATCTAGGGTCATCTTGAACAATTCACTCAGGACAGGCTGCTGGTTAGGTAATAAACAGCAGTGTCCTATTCTCTCTCTTGGGAAAGCTACTCCAGCGAAGTAGGAACCGGGTGGGTGTTGCACCACCGGCAAGAGAGAGAATCACCTGGGCATTGGTGGGGGTCTGGATATCTGTGTGATATAAGCCTCAGGCTTCCGGTTAGGGATAAACGGCAGGCTTGATTCAGTGCTCTCTTCCGTGGAGGTGTCCCAGTGCGGCATCCCCTGGCCTCTGACGTTTCAGTGCCAGCTGGAGAGAGACACACACAGATACTCAAACCCCAGATATCGGCCCAGTAGTGGAGTAGCAGAGATGGCACCCTCTACATAAGCCTCATACCTCTGAGGCTTATATCACACAGATATCCAGACCCCCACCAATGCCCAGGTGATTCTCTCTCTTGCCGGTGGTGCAACACCCACCCGGTTCCTACTTCGCTGGAGTAGCTTTTCCAAGAGAGAGAATAGGACACTGCTGTTTATTACCTAACCAGCAGCCTGTCCTGAGTGAATTGTTCAAGATGACCCTAGATTCTCGAACCCGGAATTAAGGTGAGGAATATCTTAACAATGACTTGGTCAGAGATCGCTGGTGAGAGATTGAAGAATTTAAACGACTCCAATTATCAGCAAATCAAGGTTTATTGCAAAACCCAGGTCAAAATCATCAAACAGAAGAAGTTATAATAAAATCTTAAACTCTAACACAAACTAAGTCTATTCAGAAAGTACTATGGCGGACACAACGTAAAATCTTATTGTTACACAGTTTTAGCAATGACACAGAACACAAATCAAGTCCCCTTCCCCAAAGCCTCAACCACTATCAAGGTCAAGGGAGTTTCGCAAGCTGCTGCAGGGTACTTACAGTCACAGGCTGCAGGAGGTCAAGTCAAAGGTGGAGAGGTCAAGCCAAGAGCCCCTCAATCGAAACACAGCCCCTTTTATATCCGTTTTACCTGGCCTTTTCCTGTGTTCGGCCAGCCCCTTTTGCATTGAATTGGTAAGGTTTAAAGTTCCCGCTGGTCCCGCCCCCTTTGAGCCGGTCAGAGCTGTCGACTTCCGGGTTTTCCTCCCCCTTTGCGTTGTATCGGTCCAAGTTTAAAGTTCCCGCTGGTCCCGCCCCCTTTGAGCCGGTCAGAGCTGTTCGCTTCCGGGTTCTCCTCGCAGGTCCGCTCCTTCCAGCCAGGCAGACCTGCCGCGATTTGAATTCGGCGCCGACTCCGCCCCCTCCACCCAGTGAGTTCCTGCCGGTGGCTTCTGTCAGGATTGGAGTACCTCCCCCAGGTCCGCCTCCAACTTGGTTTTTTCTACCGTTTATCTTCAAGGGGCTTTTCCAGCGCAATATACTGAGCCCAGACAGTCTGCTTTTTGGGATAACAAGGTTAAGCTCTCTTGTGAAGATTTTCAAAGTCTTCCAGCTGCTCCGGAGATGGCTGCTATTCTCACCTTGCTATGTTGATGGGGTGTTAATTGGATTCTGCTCTGGTGGAGGCCAAGTCATTTACATCTGCATGGGGCTATGACCATCCCATTGTCCTGCTTGCAGGCAGGCCCCTTACAGCATTACCATGCCCCTTTGTCTGTGTTTTAATCTTATCTCGTTGTCTGGCTCCTTCTTCCTTGTAGCTCCTAGGGGGGGGGTTTGTAAATACCTATGCCCCTACTCAGCTCAGCGGACCAAGCCTGCTGGGAAATCTGGTTACGTTCTTTTGGCTGACAAGTGTCCAGTTTACAGTCTCTGGGTTTTATTCCTGGGCAGTCCAAAAAAGGCCGGATTGCCCGAAAACCTTACAACCTGCACTACTTTGTTTTTTTTCAGATGATGTTTCTGTGTCTGAGTTAAATCCCTGAAATAGCCTCTTCCAGAGCTGACACAAGCTCCGTCGGAAATATCAGGTAATTAGTGATAGGCCCACGAGAAACTACAGACATCTCTCTCAGAAGCAGAGGTTGAGGAATACTACTTCACACCAAATATGGGGCAAGGCATGAGGCAGATTTCCATGAACCACCACAGCTGGTGCAGGAATTGAACCCACAGACACGATTCAGCGAACAGAAATCAAAGTCCACATTCGGGTATGTTTGGCAAGGTGTTTCTCAGTGGCTGCAACGCCGGGATTCACCCCGTTCTTCACTGGTACCTTGCCTGTATGTTTGGGCCTCGGGGAGTTTCCCCCATCAAAGCCACACATTTGCAGATTTCCTACACTGGGCGAGCTGATCTCGTCAGCAGGACCGGATCCTCATAGAATGGCAGTCCCGATCTCTACTCCCCCTTTTAAGGCCCCCCCCCCTTTCCTGCTTTCTGGACTCTCCCCTTCACCCCACCCTCCCCTTCTTGTGCTCACTGGAACTCCCCTCACTCCCCTTCCAATGGTAATGTCCCCCCTGGGCCCAACCATTCCCTCCCCCCTACTCCCCCGATTCAAAAATAGGAGCAGGAGTAGGCCATTCAACCCTTTGAGCCCATTCTGCCATGATTCATCTTTTACTTCAACACCATGGCTGGGATTCTCCGAACACCCGGCCAAGTGTTGATGCTGGCGTAAACATCGGAGTGGTGTACGCCGGCGTCAACGGGACTCCTGGTCCAGCAATTCACGGGTTTTTCAGGGGTTAGCATGGCGCCGGAGTGCTGTGCGCTGCTCCGGCGCCGACAGACGGCTCTGCACTGCCGGCGTGGGTCCGCACATGCAGGCCACGGCAGGCGCGAGTCCACGCATGTGCACAACGGCTCTCTCCGCGCCAGCGCATGCGCGTGGTTGCCGTCTCCGAGCTGGCACGGGGCAACATGTCGGGGACCTAACAGAAGGCCGTGCAGAAGGAGGTAGGCCCCCTCCAGATCGCGTCCGCCGGCCAATCGGAAGCCCCGATCGTGGGCCTGGACCCCTTGGAGGCCCCCCCCCCCGAGTCAGATCCCCCTGCCTCCCCACCAGGATGTCCACAGCGGCCGCGGGTCTGAACTCCCGCCGAGTGGTATCAGGTTTGAACCACACAGGTTGGACTCGATGGAACTCTGCGGGAGTTCGGCCCGTCGCCCACGGAACATCGCCGCGGGGGCCTATTTCAGTGGCACTTGACCGGCGCCGTGGCGACCGCGTGGGCGCGGGCGTGATTGGCGGCGATTCTCTGGTCGCCGGAGAATTGGCGGCCTGGCGTCGGAGCGGCGTGGCGGGAATTTCCCGTGCCCCTCGTTGATTCTCCGACCCGGTGCGGTCTCGGAGAATCCCGGCCCATGTTCCTACACCATCCCATATCCCTTGATGTTTTTAATGTGTAGATATCTATCGACCTCTTTCTTGAACTTACTCAGTGACTGAGATCCACAGCCCTCTGGGGGTGAGAATTCCAAAGATTCTCCACCCTCTGAGTGAAGAAATTCCTCCTCATTTCAGTCCTAAATGACCTGTTCCTTATTCGGAGACTAAGCCCCCTGGTTCTAGACACCCCAGCCAGGGGAAACATCCATCCTGCATCTACCTTGTCGAGCCATGTAAGAATTTTATACGTCTGAATAAGATCATCTCACATTCTTCCAAACTTCAGAGAATGAAGGCCCAGTCTATTTAATTGTTCATCATGGGACAATCCCTCTATATCCAGAATTTGTTTAGTTTAGTCCTTGTTGCACTCCCTCTCTGAGAAGTATATTTTTCCTTGCATAAGGATACCACGACTGCACACAATACCTCAGACATCGATGAGAATCCCTCTCTGGGGGTTGAAGTTAATCTTTCCATACCATCAGCAAATGCTACACATCCTGTAAGATGAAAAGCAGAGCCTACTGTGATCAATGTAGGATTTAGATATATTGGGTTAAAAGTATTTAGTGAAGTAAGGGCTAAATGCCTGGGTTAGAGTGCGTTTGACTGCTGAAGTCATGTTTTAAAAGAATCTTGGTTTGAAAGGCAACAAAGTTATTAGGAGCCTGAGGTGCAATCACCATTGTAAAACGCTGGGGCTAATGCAATTTTGTTTTGATAAAGGGGGTCCCCTGGGAAGTTAATTAGATTTCAGCTTGGTGAGGTCGTGCCATCGCTGAGTGGAGATAAGGCATCAGGCATTTTGAGAAAACATTTTTTCAGTTGAGTTCTGATTCTGGCTGAAGCTGAGACCAAGCAAGGCAGGCTTTGTTTTCTTACTGTAGGTTAGTTAAAAAAGATTAACTGTATTTAAAGCAGTGCAGACTTGACTGAGGACAAGGGGGAGCTGAATCAAGCCAGTTGAAGACAGACATCCAGCCAGAGTTTCTGCAGGGGTTCGGACCAGAGTCAAATCTGTTCTCTAAAGCACCGTCAGGAGAACTCTTTCTCAAAGAATAACTCTGTAAAGCAAGCATTACTCAGTGCTATTGGTATTTAGGGTCGATTGTGAACTGAGATGGTCTATTTTCTTGTTGTTTAAGTTTAATAAGGTTTGCAGGTAAGGGTATTGTATTCACTGCATTGAATAGTATTATTTAAGGGGTAATTGTAAGCTATTTTCTGGTGTGCTGTTAAACAGGTTGTAATACTGTGTTAGGAGTAAACTTTGTTTTAAATACCATATCCCTATTTCTTGCTGCATTCACTCCTGAAGTGAAGTATCCTTTACTCACAGTCTTATAAAATAAAAATAAAATATTGGGGCTTTGATGCAGTATCCTAGCCACTTTTGGGGTCTGGTCTGGGATCGTAATCTACATACATGAGGATGCTCTGCAATCCTTTTAGTTTAAATGGAAAGGCGCTGTAGGAATGGCCCATGTCATCTGCAAACTTTGGAATTGTGCCCTGCACACTGAAGTCTAGGTCGTTAATATGTATCAGGAAAGACAGTGGATCTTGTACTGATCACAAAGCCACAGAATCACAGAAAAATACAGTGCAGAAAAGGCCCTACGGCCCATCGGGTCTGCACTCCCGCATGAAAGTCACCTGATCTGTCAATTCTAATCCCATTTGCCAGCGCTCGGCCCATAGCCGTGAATACTAAGTCGTGCCAAGTGCTCATTCAGGCACTTTTTAAAGGATGTGAGGCAACCCACCTCTAGCACACTTGCAGGCAGTCCATTCTCACCACCCTCTGGGTAAAAAAAGGTTTTCCTCAAATCCCCGCTGAACCTACCACCCCTCACCTTGAACTTGTGTCCCTTCATAACCGACTCCTGGAATCCTTCCTCGAGTCCAAAAAAGCAGCTGGTCACCATTAATGTGTCTCCTGTCGTTCTGCCTGCTTTATATGCATGCTGTCCCTTTTTCCCCCAAGGTCTTTATCTTTGCTGACAAATCTATTTTGTGGCATTTTTCCCAAATGCCTTTAGCAAGTCCATGCAAACCACACTAAATGTAAGTTCAGGAGGCCTTTAAGTGGTCTTCAATTTTTCATTTCAGAACCTCAATAGGCCCATGGGCGAACGGACTGTTTGCACTCCACCAACCCCACGTAAAATTCCAGTGGATGCATGGAGGAAATGGGCACAGCACTGTCATGATATGTATATTGATTGGGATGTAAAGAGTTAACAGGTTAATGATAATGCTGCTTACCACGAGAGGGAACCACAGAACAGTCATATATATATCATGTGACTTTGGGGATTCAGGGAATGAGAAGGTAGTAGAAGATGGTGAGGCATAGGAGCAGTTGTGTATACTTGAGAATTCTGTAGTTGGACATAGCATAGTTTAAGAGAGTAATCTTCTACTTTAGGAATGTGAACGAATCTTAGTTAGTAGTGTAAATAAATTTATAGTTTTGTTCGTTAACAAAGCTTGATGCTCTTTATTCAGCGCTATGCATCAAAGCCATGCAGGTAAAGCAAAGTAGAGAACACAACAAGCGCCACCGCCATGACACCCAAATATACGCCGTACGACCTGCCAACCCACTCCTGGGGGGTGTTGCGGAGGATTGGTGTGGACTAAAGTGACATGTTAGCTGAAAGGTACACTTCCTTCCCTAAAGAACAGCAATGATCTTGTTCGGTTTTTAACAATAAATCTGATGTTTGCACAGTTGTTTTCTTGTTTTTGGGTCGTGTTTATTGAATTCAATTTTGAACGTTACATTTAATGAGTTTTATATTGACACTATCAAAGCGCAATGACGCTATCATTCCTGAGCTATAACCAAAATTACCCTGAGTACTCCAAAGGAACCAAAGGCCATGCACAGGGACAATGTCAGACCTTTGATTTGTGTTCTATTGCGCACATTATAGAATGCAAGATTCCATTTGCTTTACCTACAGCTGCTGCACACTTCAAATGGTCTCAGTGATCCATTCCCCACTACTCCCGCTCCTCTTCCTATGCTACATCTTGTGGACTAATTCCATGTAATTTATATTTTCAACTTTTGTTCTCTTTCCCCAGTGCAAACACTTTAGACTGACTAAAATTAAATGTCATTTGTTATATTTCACTCCAGCTTCTCAGACTAAAAGAACCCCTCTGCATCTTTATTTAAATTAATTCATTGGATGCCAACCTTGATTCCAGTGAGCAGTGTCCACCTGGTGGAATGTTTCATACAGAGGCCTAACCAGTGGCATTTTAGAGGCTATTTTGAGAGTATGTGTTAAATTGATTTGATGGTTCCTGCAGCTCCAGGAGAGGTGTGTAAGTTCCTTTCTTGACTGCATGCACGGTAGGACACTGTGGCTTCACAGCGCCAGGGTCCCAGGTTCAATTCCCCGCTGGGTCACTGTCTGTGCGGAGTCTGCACGTTCTCCCTGTGTCTGCGTGGGTTTCCTCCGGGTGCTGCGGTTTCCTCCCACAGTCCAAAGACATGCAGGTTAGGTGGATTGGCCATGCTAAATTGCTCCTAGTGTCCAAAAAGGTTAGGAGGCGTTTTTGGGTTATGGGGATAGGATGGAAGTGAGCGCATAAGTTGGTCGGTGCAGACGCGATGGGCCGAATGGCCTCCTTCTGCACTGTATGTTCTATATATCTACGTATCTATGCATGGAAATCATCCTGCCCACAGCTACTCCTGATCAGAAAATTGGTGACTGGCTTCAATGAACAAGCTGTTAGAGTCCCCCCCTCCTGGATGGGCCAACTTGTCTTTTAAAAGGTGGGAGGGTGGGGATCGTTTCTGGATTGTCAACTGCTGGTTCAGTGTAAACTCTCCGCACCTCGAGTTCTGAAATTTTCAGACTGCTCCTGCCTACCTCTCGCTTTCTACATATAACTTGGAAAAGAACAATCAGGACTTCACAATGGTTTCTTCAAACTCAGAAGCAAGCCCTCAGCCGAGTTGACAGTGGACCATCTGTGCCCATGGAGCTCGGAGGCAACAGGAATGAGAAAGCTAGTTGGAAAGAACTGTTTTGAAAAAAAGTGAAATAAGTAGCATCATGGCTAAATGATTACTCAAATCCAGATGCAGTCACCACTGTAAAAATAGTCCAGAAAGTCTGAAATTACCATGCATATTTTATTATGTGTTACAGAAGCAAAATCAGCTTGCTTTTCGATAGCAGCATGATATGTATCTCACCAAATGTGCAGTTAATCTATTATTAAGTGCGAAATCTGGAGCAGGAACATCATCTTAATTGGACTGGAGAGAATGTAGGAATTCCAGCCCATTGTGCAGAAACCCCGGTTCAGTCATCACGGTGATGTTCAGCATTTTTCAAAGGAACAAGCTTCCAGGAGCTCTGTAAGAGAGAGGATCAAATGCTGAGAATGTGGCTGTAAGAAGCAATTCAGCTTTTACATTTCTGTAGTGTCCTTGATGGTTTGTGCTCCTCCAAGCGGTGAGAAATGGATCGTTTTATTTTTATTACCTTTTCAAATTGTGTGTGGGGGGGGGGGGACTGAAGTGACATCACAATAAAGCTGTGACCTGATTGGCTGGTTGGGAATCTACACTAAATTGAAAAATTAAGCATTGTTAAACTAATTAAACATTATTATTTAATTACTTAATTATAATTTAGAGGGGTATCTAAGCCAGAGATCGGAGAGGACTGTATTTAGCTTTCACATTTATAGTAGAAATCTAGTGCTAGAAAACATATAGGGGGGCCATCCTCCGATATTGAGCCCAAGTGTTCTCGCCGTCGTGAGCACCGTCGCATTTCACGACGGCGCAAATAGAGCCCGGACACCACCTATTCTGGCCCCCACAGGGGGCCAGCACGGCGCTGGAGCTGTTTATGCCGCTCCAGCATCCTTACGCAGCGCCAAATAGGCGCCACGCCAACCCGCGCATGTGCAGTTGGAGCAGCCCAATCCTACACATGCGTGGGGAACGTCTTACGCACGCTGGCTCCTCACCAACATGGAGCCGGTGTTCTGGGGCAGCACGCGGAAGGAGGTAGGCACAGGGGGGCAGAGGCCCGCCCGCCGATCGGTGGGCCCCGATTGTGGGCTAGACCCCATCGGAGGCCACAAGGAGCCCCCCTTCCCCTCCCACAGGCCCCCCCCCCCCCCAGCGTTTCCGCAGAGTTCCCGCCGGCAGCGACCAGGGGTGGACGGCACCGGCGGGAACCTTTCGTGTCGTAGCGGCCCGGTGCGAATCGTGCGCCGCTGGTTTCCGGGGGGTGGGAGAATCGCGTGCGGGTATCAGGGCGGCGTGGCGTGATTGGCGCGGCGCCCTGGCGATTCTCCCACCCGGCGTGGGGGGGAAGAATAGCGCCCATAGTTAACAGTAACATTAAAAAACAAAATGTAACTTTAATTTACTAATTAATTGATGCAGTGTCAATTATAAGGGTGCAGTGCCCTGACTGTGAGATGTGGCTGGTCCAAGAGGCTTCCAGCGTCCCGGATGGCTTCATCTGCAGAAAGTGCACCCAACTAGAGCTCCTCACAGACCGCATGGTTCGGTTGGAGCAGCAGTTGGATGCACTTGGGAGCATGCAGGTGGCGGAAAGCGTCATAGATAGCAGTTATAAGCACACCCAAGGTGCAGGCAGAGAAATGGGTGACCACCAGAAAGGGCAGGCAGTCAGTGCAGGAATCCCCTGTGGTTGTCCCCCTCTTGAACAGGTATACCCCTTTGGATACTGTTGGGGGGTAGAGCCTATCAGGTGAAAACAGCAGCAGCCAGAGCAGTGGCACCACGGCTGTCTCTGATGTTCAGCAGGGAGGATCAAAGCGCAGAAGAGCAATAGTCATAGGGGACTCGAAAGTCAGGAGCACAGATAGGCGCTTCTGTGGACATGAAAGAGACTCCAGGATGGTATGTTTCCTCTCTTGTGCCAGGGTCCAGGATGTCTCCGAACGGGTAGCGGGCATCCTGAAGGGGGAGCGCAAACAGGCAGAGGTCATTGTACATATTGGTACTAACGACATAGGCAGGAAGGGGCATGAGGTCCTGCAGCAGGAGTTCAGGGAGCTAGGTAGAAAGTTAAAAGACAGGACCTCTAGGGTTGTAATCTCGGGATTATTCCTGTGCCACGTGCCAGTGAGGCTAGAAATAGGAAGATAGAGCAGCTAAACACGTGGCTAAACAGCTGGTGTAGGAGGGAGGGTTTCCGTTATCTGGACCACTGGGAGCTCTTCCGGGGCAGGTGAGACCTGTATAAGAAGGACGGGTTGCATCTAAACTGGAGAGGCATAAATATCCTGGCCGCGAGGTTTGCTAGTGTCACATGGGAGGGTTTAAACTAGTATGGCAGGGGGTTGGGTACCGGAGCAATAGGTCAGAAGGTGAAAACGTTGAGGGAGAACTAGGGAATAGGGACAGTGTGGCTCTGAGGAAGAGCAGACAGGGAGATGTTGCTGAAAACAGGGGGTCTGGTGGCCTGAAGTGCATATGTTTTAATGCAATAAGTATAACGGGTGAGGCAGATGAACTGAGAGCTTGGATTAGTACTTGGAACTATGATGTTGTGCCATTACAGAGACCTGGTTGAGGGAAGGACAGGATTGGCAGCTAAACGTTCCAGGATTTAGATGTTTCAGGCGGGATAGAGGGGGATGTAAAAGGGGTGGTGGAATTGCACTACTGGTTAGGGAGAATATCACAGCTGTACTACGGGAGGACACCTTGGAGGGCAGCGAGGCTATATGGGTAGAGATCAGGAATAAGAAGGGTGCAGTCACAATGTTGGGGGTTTACTACAGGTCTCCCAACAGCCAGCAGGAGATAGAGGAGCAGATAGGTAGACAGATTTTGGAAAGGAGTAAAAACAGCAGGGTTATTGTGATGGGAGACTTCAACTTCCCCAATATTGACTGGGACTCACTTAGTGCTAGGGGCCTGGACGGGGCAGAGTTAGTAAGGGGCATCCAGGAGGGCTTCTTAAAACAATATGTAGACAGTCCAACTAGGGAAGGGGCTGTACTGGACCTGGTATTGGGGAATGAGCCTGGCCAGGTGGTAGAAGTTTCAGTAGGGGCGCATTTCGGGAACAGTGACCACAATTCAGTAAGTTTTAAAGTGCTGGTGGACAAGGATAAGAGTGGTCCTAGGGCGAATGTGCTAAATTGGGGGAAGGCTAATTATAACAATATTTGGCAGGAACTGAAGACCCAAGATTGGGGGAGGATGTTTGAGGGTAAATCAACATCTGACATGTGGGAGGCTTTCAAATGTCAGTTGAAAGGAATTCAGGACCAGCATGTTCCTGTGCGGAAGAAGGATAAATACGTCAAATTTTGGGAACCTTGGATAACGAGAGATATTGTAGGCCTCGTCAAAAAGAAAAAGGAGGCATTTGTCAGGGCTAGAAGGCTGGGAACAGATGAAGCCTGTGTGGAATATAAGGAAAGTAGGAAGGAACTTAAGCAAGGAGTCAGGAGGGCTCGAAGAGGTCACGAAAAGTCATTGGCAAATAGGGTTAAGGAAATTCCCAAGGCTTTTTACACATACATAAAAAGCAAGAGGGTAGCCAGGGAAATGGTTGGCCCACTGAAGGATAGGCAAGGGAATCTATGTGTGGAGCCAGAGGAAATGGGTGAGGTACTAAATGGATACTTTGCATCAGTATTCACCAAAGAGAAGGAATTGGTGGATGTTGAGTCTGGAGAAGGGTGTGTAGATAGCCTGGGTCACATTGAGATCCAAAAAGACGAGGTGTTGGCTGTCTTGAAAAATATTAAGGTAGATAAGTCCCCAGGGCCTGATGGGATCTACCCCAGAATACTGAAGGAGGTTAGAGAGGAAATTGCTGAGGCCTTGACAGAAATCTTTGGATCCTCACTGTCTTCAGGAGATGTCCCGGAGGACTGGAGAATAGCCAATGTTGTTCCTTTGTTTAACAAGGGTAGCAAGGATAATCCAGGGAACTACAGGCCGGTGAGCCTTACGTCAGTAGTAGGGAAATTACTGGAGAGAATTGTTCGAGACAGGATCTACTCCCATTTGGAAGCAAATGGACGTATTAGTGAGAGGCAGCATGGTTTTGTGAAGGGAAGGTCGTGTCTCACTAACTTGATTGAGTTTTTCGAAGAGGTCACAAAGATGATTGATGCAGGTAGGGCAGTGGATGTTGTCTATATGGACTTCAGTAGGACCTTTGACAAGGTCCCTCATGGTAGACTGGTACAAAAGGTGAAGTCACACGGGATCAGGGGTGAGCTGGCAAGGTGGATACAGAACTGGCTAGGTCATAGAAGGCAGAGAGTAGCAATGGAAGGGTGCTTTTCTAATTGGAGGGCTGTGACTAGTAGTGTTCCACAGGGATCAGTGCTGGGACCTTTGCTGTTCGTAGTATATATAAATGATTTGGTGGAAAATGTAACTGGTCTGATTAGTAAGTTCGCAGACAACACAAAGGTTGGTGGAATTGCAGATAGCGATGAGGACTGTCAGAGGATACAGCAGGATTTAGATCGTTTGGAGACATGGGCGGAGAGATGGCAGATGGAGTTTAATCCGGACAAATGTGAGGTAATGCATTTTGGAAGGTCTATCGCAGGTAGGGAATATACAGTGAATGGTAGAACCCTCAAGTGTATTGAAAGTCAGAGAGATCTAGGTGTATAGGTCCACAGGTCACTGAAAGGGGCAACACAGGTGGAGAAGGTAGTCAAGAAGGCATACGGCATGCTTGCCTTCATTGGCCAGGGCATTGAGTATAAGAATTGGCAAGTCATGTTGCAGCTGTATAGAACCTTAGTTAGGCCACACTTGGAGTATAGTGTTCAATTCTGGTCGCCACACTACCAGAAGGATGTGGAGGTTATAGAGAGTGGGCAGAAGAGATTTACCAGGATGTTGCCTGGTATGGAAGGCATTATCTATGAGGAGCGGTTGAATAAACTCGGTTTGTTCTCACTGAAACGACGGAGGTCTACAAAATTATGAGGGGCATGGACAGAGTGGATAGTCAGAGGCTTTTCCCCAGGGTAGAGGGGTCAATTACTAGGGGGCATAGGTTTAAGGTGCGAGGGGCAAGGTTTAGAGTAGATGTACGAGGCAAGTTTTTTACACAGAGGGTAGTGGGTGCCTGGAACTCGTTGCCGGAGGAGGTGGTGGAAGCAGGGATGATAGTGACATTTAAGGGGCATCTTGACAAATACATGAATAGGATGGGAATAGAGGGATATGGACCCAAGACGTGTAGAAGATTTTAGTTTAGACGTGCAGCATGGTCGGCACGGGCTTGGGGGGCTGAAGGGCCTGTTCCTGTGCTGTACTTTTCTTTGTTGTTTGTTCTTTGTTCAAACAGCCAGGAATACATAGTCAATGCTTGGATTTCAATGTGAGAGATGCAGCCCAACCTAAACTCAACTAGATCAAGAGCTAGATTTCAGGAGACTAGAGAAAACTAATACAACTGCATGAAAAGGACAAGCGTGGAAACTTAGCACTTGCTTCTGGTACCAACAGGTGCAGAGCAAACCCAGACGCCAAACTCTCCAGTCACCTCATCAAGATGAACAGGGAATGTGTACGCTTTTATAGTGCTTGGTGCCAGCAGAAGGTCTGTTTGGATGCATTCCTATTCCTATGGCTGTCGTATGACTGGATAGTCTCATTCTTCCAGATCTCAGTTTAGATCCATAAAGGATCAGTGAAGCTGCACAGAGCTTGGGCTTGAGACTTAGGTTACAGTAAATGGACTCTATACCTTCAACCCCCACTTGGCAAGATCTGGCCACTAAGAATTATACATTGAATGAATCACGTCACCCACAAACTCCATCATTGCAGAGATTTTTCTTTGGATAGTGGGCTTGGCATTGACAGAGGCCATGACTCGTATTGTCATTCCCAATTGGGCTCAAAGAATGTTGAGAAGATACCTGCACCCAACATCCCAAGCATTATCATTGCTTCTCCCAGAGTATCTGAACTTGATCTGGACCCATGCATCCCTTGTTTTAAAGTCCCGCTAAAAATCCAACAAGCCTTAGGAAAGGAATCACATTGATTGAAGTCTTTAATTCACTAATATTTACCACGAGGTTCACAGGACTGGATGCCTTCCATTACACTGATGTAGCTGTCACCCAGGTAGCTTTTGTAATCACCGATGGGAACTTCAATCAGGCACTGAGTGGAGTCCTTAAAAAGGAGGTCCTTCCCCGAAAACAACACCGAGTTGAACATTGCGAATTTGCTTTCGTCCAATCCACCACGACCGTGTTTCACCTGGAATTGGAAGCAAACCTGTTACTGGTGATGACAGCAAACCCGCTCCAATGGTCTGAATGTGTCTTATATCAAGAACCCGCAAACAGGAGGCAACCATTCAGCCCCTCGAGGCTGTTCCACCTTTCAACTGTGTCACAGCTGATCATTCATTTATGGGATGTGGGTGTCACTGGCTTGGCCAACATTTGTTGCCCATCCCTAATGGTCCTTGAGAAGGTAGTGGTGTGTTGCCTTCATGAACCTCTGCAGTCCCTGAAGTGTAGGTACGCCCAGAGTGTTTTGTTTTTTGGGGGGGGGGGGGCAATATTCCAGGATTTTGACCCCGTAACAATGAAAGAATGGTGATATATTTCCAAGGCAGGATGGTGTGTGAATTGGAGGGGAATGTCCAACTCCATTTATCTGCCTTTGCTCTATATTCTTTGACACCTTCATGAAACAAAAAATTATCAACCTCACTCGTAAAAGACTCAATTGTTCCAACATCTACAGCCTTTTGGTGGACAGAGTTCCAGATTGTCACTATTATGAAAATGGTTTCGCACTTGACTGATCTAATTATCACAAGGATGCATTGGAATGCTGACCGTCACCATTGTCTAACACATACCAACACCTAGAGGATCCCCCACTGTACACTCTTCTGCTTGCAGGTTGCCTGTGGTTTGATTTTTCTGCAGTACCTGTTTGTCTTCATGGATGTCTCCTTTGCGAGGCTGAAGAACTAACAAGGCTGGGAATGTCACTGAGCTGGGTGTGAGCCTTGACTGAATTTGTAACAGGAGGAAATTAATAAAAATTAATCTCAATGCCTGCTTCTTGGTTGTAGGGACAAGTGGAATCGAAGTACTGACACTATCGTTCAATTCCCAAATTCAGGCAGGGTCCTGGCAATGATGGCTAATGATCTTCCGCCATTTTGCCATGGAAACGTTCGCCGGTCCTAACGACTGGATAACTGGAGTAGGCCTTGGATCAGCTGGCATGTCCACTCCAATGAGAAATTTGGGCGTGTTCATGTCAGTAGAGCCTTAATCACCTTTTTGACGAGAACCAGGCAGAGTCTGCGCATTGGACACTCTGACCAGTGTCGGCCAGAAGCCCAACCACGAGGATCCTGAAGCTAAATTGCTCTTTCCATTTGAGATGTGAGTGGTTATTTGGGAAAACTGGGGCGAGATTCTCCGACCCCCCGCCGGGTCGGAGAATCGCCGGGGGCTGGCGTGAATCCCGCCCCCGCCGGTTGCCAAATTCTCCGGCACCAGATATTCGGCGGGGGCGGGAATCGCGCTACGCCGGTTGGCGGGGCCTCCCCTGCGATACTCCGGCCCGGATGGGCCGAAGTCCCGCCGTTAAAATGCCTGTCCCGCCGGCATAGATTATACCACTTACATTACCGGCGGGACAAGGCGGCGCGGGTGGGCTCCGGGGTCCTGGGGAGGGCGCGGGGCGATCTGGCCCCGGGGGGTGCCCCCACGGTGGCCTGGCCCGCGATCAGGGCCCACCGATCCGCGGGTGGGCCTGTGCCATGGGGGCACTCTTTCCCTTCCGCCTTCGCGCATGCGCGGGAATGCCGTCAGCGGCCGCTAACGCTCCCGCGCATGCGCCGCCCGGAGATGTCATTTCCGCGCCAGCTGGCGGGGCACCAAAGGCCTTTTCCGCCAGCTGGCGGGGTGGAAATTCGTCCGGCGCGGGCCTAGCCCCTTAAGATTGGGGCTCGGCCCCCCAAGATGTGGAGCATTCCGCACCTTTGTGGCGGCGCGATGCTCGACTGATTTGCGCCGTTTTGGGCGCCAGTCGGCGGACATCGCGCCAATACCAGAGAATTTCGCCCCTGATCTCTGACGGTTTCTACTTGCTCCAATTCACCAATGAAATTTGTAATGGACCATATGTATTTCCTAAAGAATAAAGAATAAAACACTCACCAACTCATTTTTGAGCAATTTGAGAACTTTTGCCCTCTTTTCTGGACGTGTCATGACGGCGTGTGATGGGGCTTCCGCCAGGTGGCAGCTCATGAACTGATTGATCGGGACTGTGATGCCATTTTTGCACAAGAGGTAATAATTAGAAGATTTCAGATTCTGATTCCAGTTGGCCTTTCCATTCCCTAAGAGAGAAAGTGATTTCAATAATTATCCTCTTGTACCATTTGAAAGAATTTTCAATCAAGCCTTTAGTGAGCTATCTCAAATAAGATTTTCGAAAATGGAACATACGCTATATTCACTGCATTTACTTTATCTGTCCAGCCGGTCACTTCATCCAGAAAATGTTGTTAAACCTGTTGAACACGACTTCTTTCTTGTCTTTAAACAAATCCTTGTTGGAGGTCTGTACCGTAAATTATTCCATGTCTCCTGATTAACCCGTGATGTTCCAAATCCTGATTAAATTCACTTCAAATTACAGGGGTTAGTTCTGGGTGATGATGTGGTGGGATGGATCCCTGCCCATTTGTATAGTGCACCCAACTTTCATTCCATTCAAATGCCCAGGTGATGCAGGTACACGTTACTTTATCACTGACCTCTTTCAGTCATTTAAGGTACATATTATCCACCTTGAGTTCTGCTCACTATTTCAGAACTGACCCCATATTTGTCAGTACACTACCAGTGATCCTTGAGTAGGTCTGCATTCTAACTATCAATAACAATTGTAAAAATGTTTAATATCTACTTTGTGCCTTTACTCTCCATAATTAAATTTCCTCATTCATTCAGGAAGGGCAGTCATACCCTCCAACTATTCCTTTACTTTCCAAATATTTATAAAAGATCGTCCTTTCATATTATCTGTTAATCTTTGCTTGTATTTACTCTTAATCTCCTATCTCTCGCTCTCTCCACATCCAAACTACAACTGGTTTATTGCACACTTTGGTTGGAATTTTCCGATATTTTTTCAAAGTATTGGTCCCAGCGAGAAAACTGGGGAGAATCTTGCTGACGCCGATAGTGGGAAAACGTGACGTGTTTTCAGCCCTTAAACAATTTTTCTTTTTCATGTGATTCGCACCGCGCTCGTGGTGGCTTGCCTCTGATTTGCTCGCCCTGGGAAAATTTAATCTTTGTAATCAGTGGAGCGCTCCTTTTAAAAGACTTCGCTGTGCTTGTTCAAAGTCCAGTCTGGGGTTGGGGTATTGGGAGGGGGTGCCAGGAAGACAGCACCACGTTTCACGGAGGGAGCCTTTACCAAACCTCTGGATGATGTCGAGCAGAGGAATGACGTCCTTTATCCGCGATCGACCAGACATCCAGCAAACAGGGTCACTACCCCCGTTGGGAGGCAGTGGCAATGATAGTGAGATAGCTCGCTCCAAAAGAGGATGGTGGTACAGTGCGGAGAGAAGGTGGATGACCTTCTTTGTGCAGTGAGGGTAAGTCTGCCTCCTCCTGTCTCCCGCTGAACCAGTAACACACCCATCACACCTCCACAGTGATCTCTCACCCAGCAACATCACAGGTTCCTAACACTTCTCATGGCCCCACCCTCCTCCCCCACGCCCCATGGTCCCCTCAGTAGATAGTCTGCTTTTTAAAAATTCATTTACAGGATGTGGATGTCGCTAGTTAGGCCAAAATTTATTGCCATCCATAGTTGCCCTTCAGAAGGTGGTGGTGAGTGGTCTTCGTGAACCACTGCTATCCCTGAGGTGTAGATACACCCACTGTGCTGTTAGGGAGGGAGTTCCAGGATGTTGCCCCAGTGACAGTGAAGGAATGGCGATATATTTCCAAGTCGGAATGGAGTGTATCGACCCCTGAGAGCCTCAGTGGTCTGCGGGTGTGTGTGGCCCCCTCCCCCCCACCGCAAAGGTGAGGAGTAATGCAGTTGAGTGCATTCAATGGATCCGCATTCTGACCTCATGGGGAACCAGACGCTGCCACCCGTCATCGACTGAACAGTGTGACTGATGTGACTGATGGGAGAAATCACCATAACACCTTGCATTGGGGACTTCTCTGTCATGGAGAAATGAGTAATAGCCTTTGAGTTCAATGCAAGGGGCTTCGGCTTCCAACTTGAAAAACATAAATAACCAAATAAACAAAATCAAATAAACTAAGGGACAAATTAAAGGGACAGTCCCTTAAAGGGAAACTGCCTTAAACAAAAGCGAATCACAGATGAGAGTTAGAACATAAAATCAAAATGTGATTATCGCAGTCAATAAGGCACCCCAGCCCATGCAGCGGCCAACGGACACGGAAGGCCTCGATGGTGCCAGTGGACACCGCATGCTCCCTCCCCAGGGACAGCCAGCCGTGAATGTAGCTGTAGTCGATTGCCCGCTGCCTGGACCTGTTGATGGCAAGTTTGACCAAGCCCAGGAACAGGTTCGCAAGGAGGTCTTCCTCCTTCCTCTCTCCCCACCTAGTATCCATAGATCAGGAACATGGGATTTCCAAAGGTTAATAATTAGGCGGAAATCAGTGGCAAACTCATGCATTGCAATGTTGGCTAAATTGGCACAATTGATTTGCCAAGGAAAGGTCAGGGAGCTCATTAGCCGACTGGCTTTCACTTGTGGCAGGCAAGACACACCTGATGTGTGTGAAGACTGCAATTTACAGTGAATTTAATCTTTAGAGTTTAGATAAGCCTTACAACTTGAAGACCTAGCCACCCAGACACGAATTCCTGAGAACATGACCTCTATAACCATAACCATGAATCTCCAGACATCCCCTGGCTTGAAAGTGCAGCCTGAGTGTGGAAGTTCATTCTAACTGTACTCATCCTTCCCATTGTGTGAGGGTCTTCAGCCCTCATGAGCTGGAAACCACCCCTTGTCAGAGTCCCCCATTTTGCAGCCTGGCATCTCTACCCAGGTACTTCACAGTTGACCCCTAGGCTGACCCTATGGATTCACCTGCTCCCACCCATTTTTCAGCTGCCACTCTGGAAGGGTGCATGTTACATGCACCACACCTCAGGAAGGACATACTGTCACTGGAGCGGGTCCAGCGGAGATTCACACGGATGATCCCAGGAATGGTAGGCCTAACATACGATGAACGTCTGAGGATCCTGGGGTTATATTCATTGGAGTTTAGGAGGTTGAGGGGAGATCTAATAGAAACTTACAAGATAATGAATGGCTTAGATAGGGTGGATGTAGTAAAGTTGTTTCCATTAGCAGGGGAGACTAGGACCCGGGGGCACAGCCTTAGAATAAAAGGGAGTCGCTTTAGAACAGAGATGAGGAGAAATTTCTTCAGCCAGAGAGTGGTGGGTCTGTGGAATTCATTGCCACAGAGGGCAGTGGAGGCCGGGACGTTGAGTGTCTTTAAGACAGAAGTTGATAAATTCTTGATTTCTCGAGGAATTAAGGGCTATGGAGAGAGAGTGGGTAAATGGAGTTGAAATCACCAATGATTGAATGGTGGAGTGGACTCGATGGGCCGAATGGCCTTACTTCCACTCCTATGTCTTATGGTCTTATGGTAATCCCTCAGCGGTGATATCGCCACAAACCCAGCAAGCAGGACCCTGCAAACCAGCCAGCAGATCCCTTTAAATCTAAAGGCTCACAGCCATGATGGATCGCTAAGGCCTGCAAGCGACCCACCCCCCCCCCCCCCCCCCACATGTCCGAGAATGAACCCCCCCCTCTCCCCAGCCCCATGTTTCATTTCTCTGGGTCCCTCACATCCTCTCCGGTGCCCTCTCTGCAATTGGCACCTTAGAGGATGATGGCCAGGTTCTTATTGATACAGGTGTCATAAACCGTGATGTCACACAAGGTATCTGATAAATATTCAGCATGGGGAAAGATGTCCCAACAGGCGGACTTGCTAATGATATTATAATGTGTTAAAATGATGTCCCCCGCCTTCCGCCACAGATTTCTCATCGCATCACCGAAGCGCCTGGAAAATCAGAAAACGTGATCTCGCCATTCTCGATGACGGCTAACGCTGGCTGAAAATTGGCCCCAAATCTTTAATCCAGGGACTAACACTCCAGTTGAAATTAGTTATAACGCAAGTCAGGAATCAAAGTTGGAACCTCTGGTGTATGTGGCTCAGGGTGGATCAACTCAAGGTCATCGAGAATATCACGTACCATCAGTGTTCTCAAGCACGGTGGTGTGTTTAATGAACGCAACGTCACCCGCTTCCACCAGGCACCTGAAAGAGATTTGGGCAAGTTAATTTGGAAATCAGAATAAGTGGATTCATTGTTTCCCTTGTTCTCCAATCTTCTCTCTTCTTCAGGAGAGTCTGGCCCTTGCTCACATCTACCAGCTGTCTTGCCTTTGTAAAAATTTGAGTGAGACAATGACAATCCTAACTCACCAGGTGGGGAGAACATGGAATCAGATGGAACATTGATTTTACATCCACCCAATATTATTTGTCGGGGATAGAAAACCAACATTGTACCTAGTCTGCATGAGACCTACGGGGATGGACCAATTAGCCTCCCTTTAAGCATACGAGCCTCCCCACTGGAGGACGGGGAGTAATGGCCCGAATGGGAGACGAGCAGAGTAGTCTGGCTGGGACCTGAAGTGTATTGTGTAAATAGATGTTTATTAATAAAAACAAGTATCTTTATGCCTCTGATTGTGGCCTCCTCTGTGGCCACTAATTAGTGAAGAGGGTAAAGGTGGAGCTGCAGACGGCGCTGCTAACTGTTGGGAGCACTGCCATCTCTTCTCGTACTGCTGGGATAAAGTTTGCACTGATTTGAAAATGGCCCTCTTTGTGCCACTAAAGTACCCAATCCCGTCAAGCTTCCCACTTGGGTGAATTAGGTTCTCCCCGAGTGTCAGCAGGCAATTTGGCTCAACTGGATTTACACCCGAACTGGGTTCTGTCCAGAACCATAACCACCCCTTCACTTTCCAGCAGCAATCACTCTCTGTTCAATCAGGTGGCTACGATTTCCTCTCTCAATTGTAGCAATCTTATTCACCCAGTCAGCTTCAGTTACGTGCTAAACAGCTCATGCCATTGCTCCCGCCATTTTCTATTTTCACTTCTGATGGTGTTTGCTGGATCATTTCAACAATATGCATCCTTTCTCACCCATGCTCTTGAGTCAGAAGGTTGTGGGTTCAAGTCCTACTTCAGAGGTTTGACCCAGGCTTCAGCACAGTACCAAGGGAGGTGTTGTCTTTCAAAGAAGACATTAAATCAATGACCCAGCTGCCCGTGCAGCGATGCGGACATAAATGATCCACACAAACGGTAGTAGAAGTTTGGAACTCTCTTCTGAAAACAGCAATTAACGTGAGATAATTGTTAATTAGGATTAAGAAATTTTGGTTAGCTGAAGGTACTAGAAGGACTGCCAAATGAAGAATGATTAAAGAAGTTGGGTTTATAGTTCAAAAGAATGAGAGGTGATATGATTGGAATATAGAAGAATAGGGCAGCACGGTGGCGCAGTGGTAGCACTGCAGCCTCACGGTGCGGAGGTCCCAGGTTCGATCCCAGCTCTGGGTCACTGTCTGTGTGGAGTTTGCACATTATCCCTGCGTTTGCGTGGGTTTCGCCCCCACAACCCAAAGATGCACAGGGTAGATGGATTGGCCACGCTAAATTGTCCCTTGATTGGAAAAATGAATTGGGTATTCTAAATTTATATTAAAAAAAAAGAAATATAGAAGAATCTTTGGGGGTGGGACAGGGTAAATGTTGGGAAGATGTTTCCACTCAAGAGTGTAGGGCCAGAGGGCAGAGTTGCAGAATAAGAGCTTGCTCATTTAAAACGGTTTTGAGGAAGAATTTCTTCAATCAATGAGTGGCGAATCTTTGGAATTCTTTACCCCAGGAAGCTGTGGAGGACGAGCCCTTGAACATTTTCAAGGCTGAGGTCGATAGGTTTTTTTAATCAGCAGAGCAATTAAGGGTTACTGAAAGAAGGCAGGAAAGTGGACTCTGTGAATGTTAGATCAGCCACGATCTTATTAAATGGCAGAGCAGGCTAGAGGGGCTGAATGGCCTATACTCCTGCTCCTATTTCTTATGGTCTCATCACAGCAAAAAAAAATAATCACTGTAGATGCTGGAAATACAAACTAAAAACACAAAATGCTGGAAATACTCAGCAGGTCAGCCAGCATCAGTGGAGAAAGAAACAGTTAACGTTTCAGACTGTGGGCTTCTCATCGGACAAAGGAAATGGGGCAAAGCCTGGTACATGGCGTTAAATCGCAGACCAGCCACAATCTCATTGAATGGCAGAAAAAGCTTGAGGGGCTACACGGTCTCCTCGTGTACTTATTTTCTTGTGTTCCTATCCCATTCCATTATTTTGAAGGTAGCCATGATGTGGAGATGCCGGCGTTGGACTGGGGTGAGCACAGTACAAAGTCTTACAACACCAGGTTAAAGTCCAACAGGTTTGTTTCGATGTCACTAGCTTTCGGAGCGCTGCTCCTTCCTCAGGTGAATGAAGGAGCAGCACTCCGAAAGCTAGTGACATCGAAACAAACCTGTTGGACTTTAACCTGGTGTTGTAAGACTTCGTATTATTTTGAAGAAAAGCAGAGATTTTGTCCAAGTACCCTTGTTAAGATTTATCCCTCGACCAGCATCACTAAAACAGGTAATCTGCTCATTATTTCAGCATTATTTGTGGGAGTTTGCTGCGCGCAAATCGGCTGCCATGTTTCTTACATTTCGATAGTGACCACACTTCAAAAGTACTTCATTCGCTCCAAAGGATTTTGAAAGGTGCTCAAGTGTTTGTTTTTTTACCTGAAGGCGCCGCTGTAGCTGTAATATCTCTCATTGTTGTTGGCTGCACACTTGTCTGTAGGTGGCATTGCACCTTGACTACCGATGCACAGAGAACATAGCTTGGGGTGCAGGGCTGCATTTGCTCCAGGGGCACAGCTCTCACTGAAATATGTCGCTTAATTAAAACAGAAAAGATATATTAATTTACGTGTCAGGTTCTGGCTGGACTGTGTCACTAACGGAAGTTTATAACATTGCTGGTTGCTGTGTGATATCACACAATCTGGACCAATCTAAGCCTGGCATTAGTCCGTGCCAATCACTGCCACCATGAACCAATCAGATAATTGGGAAAAAGGTAGTTCAATCATTTTCTTGGTCATGTTGGTTCTCGGTAACACCATCCGTATCCGGGTCATTCAACCCATTATGCTGAGCAGCTGCTCCCTACCAGAAACCGCTCCCAGCCTCTTCTCCAGCACCATTCTGCCTCCTCCAACTCTCTTCTCCCTCTCTGGGGATGTATCCCACTTTCCACAGTTTCTGGGTCCCTTCTTCCTCCACCATTCAAAAACCACTCAAAATCCACCCACTGGCCTGCAGAAACATCCAACTGTGCTTCTGAAGAGCCATTATCTTTTACAAGCCTCTTGATTGACAGGTGGATCTAGATCACAATCCATCCACACTTAGAAATGTTTATGGAGCCAGGGGAGAAACCCAACGAGATGAGAGCTGGCATGTCTGGTTTCACAGAGATCGGGGCATCGTTATTAAAGGGTGCTCCAATCTTAGAATAACAATACAACGCCCACCCAACTGCTGGCAGTTGGCACTGCCAGGCTATCGTGGGCTACACTCAGACAGAGCACCTGGTCTTTCTAGGTTGCACTTTAAAACAGAGGACACCGCAGCAGTAAAAACTGTGGTTAGAAACAATCCCTGGGCTTTGTAGGAAACACTTACTTCAGAACAACGATAAAGCTTCTATAAAAAAAGTGTGGTTAGAAACTACACCTGCTCAAAAGAGAAAGCACTTCAGAGTTAATGGACCGTTCCCCTCCAAGTCATTTCTTTTTTAAAAAAAAATATTTTATTCAACTTTTTCGGCCATACAAAACAATACAAAGGTTTTTCCCCTTTTTACAACAGCAAAACAATATAAATAACCGTGACCGTATTTTAACAAATAAATAAATAATATATAAACTAAATGGCAACTGCCATAACAAAAATAATAGCTCTCCCAAATAATAAAATCAGCACTTCAATTCAATATACATAACCAAGTACCAATATCTTGACAAAAACACCCCTGAGGACCCACTTGAGCCCCCCCCCCCCCCCGAGCCCCCCCCCCCCCCCCCCCCCCCCCCGAGCCCCCCCCCCCCCCCCCCCAACCGGGTTGCTGCTGCTACCTTCCCGTTTCCTTTATCGGTCTGCGAGGTAGTTAATGAACGGTTGCCACCGCCTGGTGAACCCCTGAGCTGAACCCCTTAGTGCAAACTTTATCCGTTCCAGTTTTATAAACCCTGCCATGTCGTTTATCCAGGTCTCCACGCCCGGAGGCTTGGCTTCCTTCCACATAATCAGTATCCTTCGCCGGGCTACTAGGGACGCAAAGGCCAAAACATCAGCCTCTCTCGCCTCCTGCACTCCCGGCTCTTCTGCAACCCCGAATATAGCCAGCCCCCAGCCTGGCTCGACCCGGACCCCCACCACCTTTGAAAGCACCTTCGCCACCCCCACCCAGAACCCCTGCAGTGCCAGGCATGACCAAAACATGTGGGTGTGGTTTGCTGGGCTTCTCGAGCATCTCCCACACCTATCCTCTACCCCCAAAAATTTACTGAGCCTTGCTCCGGTCATATGTGTCCTGTGCAAAACCTTAAATTGTATCAGGCTAAGCCTGGCGCACGAGGACGAAGAGTTTACCCTACGTAGGGCATCTGCCCACAGCCCCTCTTCGATCTCTTCCCCCAGCTCTTCCTCCCATTTTCCCTTCAGCTCATCCACCATGTTCTCCCCCTCGTCTCTCATTTCCCTGTATATATCTGACACCCTACCATCCCCCACCCATGTCCCTGAGATCACTCTATCCTGAATCTCCTGCGTCGGGAGCTGCGGGAACTCCCTCACCTGTTGCCTCGCAAAAGCCCTCAGTTGCATGTATCGAAATTCATTCCCTTGGGGCAACCCATATTTTTCCGTCAGCGCTCCCAGACTCGCAAACGTCCCGTCCAAGAACAGATCCCTCAGTTGCACAATCCCTGCTCTCTGCCATGCTCCAAATCCCACTTCTATTCTCCCCGGGACAAACCTATGATTATTTCTTATCGGGGACCGCACCAAGGCTCCCGTCTTTCCCCTATGCCGTCTCCACTGCCCCCAAATTTTCAGTGTTGCTACCACCACTGGACTTGTGGTGTATTTCTTCGGTGAGAACGGCAGCGGCGCCGTCGCCAGTGCTTGTAGGCTGGTTCCTTTGCAGGACGCCATCTCCAATCTCTTCCTCGCCGCTCCC
Source organism: Scyliorhinus torazame (assembly GCF_047496885.1). Classification (NCBI taxonomy): domain Eukaryota; kingdom Metazoa; phylum Chordata; class Chondrichthyes; order Carcharhiniformes; family Scyliorhinidae; genus Scyliorhinus; species Scyliorhinus torazame. The sequence continues at coordinate 124,423,027 of NC_092720.1, read as the reverse complement.
TTCCCTTCTCCCATCCACTTACACACCATTGAAATATTGCCGGCCCAATAGTACTCACTTAAGCTCGGTAGTGCCAGTCCCCCCCTCTCCCTGCTACGCTGCAAGAACCCCCTCCTCACTCTCGGGGTCTTCCCAGCCCACACAAAACTCATAACGCTTTTCTCGATCTTCTTGAAAAAAGCCTTCGTGACCATCACCGGGAGGCACTGAAACACAAAAAGGAATCTCGGGAGGACTACCATTTTGACCGCCTGCACCCTCCCCACCAGTGACAGGGGCACCATGTCCCATCTCTTAAAATCCTCCTCCATCTGTTCCACCAATCGTGTTAAATTAAGCCTATGTAAAGTTCCCCAACTCCTGGCTATCTGGATCCCCAAGTACCGGAAATCCCTTGTTACCCTCCTCAGCGGTAAATCCTCTATACCCCTGCTCTGCTCCCCCGAATGTACCACAAACAACTCACTCTTCCCCATGTTCAATTTGTACCCCGAGAATTCCCCAAACTCCCCGAGCGTCTGCATTATCTCAGGCATCCCCTCCACCGGGTCCGCAACATACAGCAGTAAATCATCTGCATGCAATGATACCCGGTGTTCTTCTCCTCCCCTGAGTACTCCCCTCCACTTCCTGGAGCCCCTCAGTGCTATGGCCAGGGGCTCAATTACCAATGCAAACAGTAACGGAGACAGGGGACACCTCTGCCTCATCCCTCTATAAAGACGGAAGTAGTCAGACCTCTGCCTGTTCGTGATCACACTTGCCACCGGGGCCCTATATAGCAGCTGTACCCATCCAATGAACCCTTCACCGAAACCAAATCTCCTCAACACTTCCCACAGGTAGTCCTACTCGACCCTGTCAAATGCTTTCTCGGCATCCATCGCCACCACTATCTCCGCCTCCCCCTCTGGCGGGGGCATCATCATCACCCCTAGCAGCCTCCGTATGTTCGTGTTCAGCTGTCTCCCCTTAACGAACCCAGTTTGATCCTCATGGACCACCCCCGGGACACAATCCTCTATCCTCATCGCCATTACCTTGGCCAGGAGCTTAGCATCTACATTCAAAAGGGAAATGGGCCTGTAGGACCCACACTGCAGCGGGTCTTTATCCTTCTTCAAAAGTAACGATATTGTCGCCTTCGACATAGTCGGGGGCAACTTCCCCCTTTCCCTGGCCTCATTAAAGGTTCTCGTCAAAAGAGGGGCCAGTAGGTCTATATATTTCCTATAAAATTCCACCGGGAACCCATCCGGCCCCGGGGCCTTCCCCGCCTACATGCTCCCAATCCCCTTTACCACCTCCTCCACATCAATCTGTGCTCCCAGTCCCGCCCTCTCCTGCTCCTCCACCTTCGGGAATTCCAGCTGATCCAGGAAATGCATCATTCCCTCCTTCCCTTCCAGGGGCTGAGCCTTATACAACCTCTCATAGCATGTCTTAAACACCCCATTCACTCTCTCCGCTCCTCGTTCCATCTCTCCCTCCTCATCCCTCACCCCACCTATTCTCCAAGTCATTTCTGACTTTGACACAGTTACCATCCATTTATCAGCACAGGTTCCAATTCCTGGAGCTCCCTCTCCAACAGCACGAGCAAGAGGCAGCCATGGAGAGAGAATGATTACTTTTAACTTGAACCCAGAACAATTTAACAGGAGAAGCGTAAGCTCGAGCAACATGCCAAACCACACCTACAATTGTACATGTCACATGGGCTGATTTTTCCCTCCGCAATCAGGAGTCCCATGGGCACGTTCCAGCCAGCAGTCCGCCCCACGGCTGTGTGACAGGATTTCTTCCCTTTCAGTGTTTCCCAGGTCAGCTGTGGATCCTTTACAACTGCCACGGCGAAGTAAGAGGCTGTGGGAAGAAAACAAACAATGTCATACTTTCACTGGAAAAGGGAAGCAGGATTCAGGGCAGTGGGAAGACAGCAGGGCAATGGGTTAGTTTTAGATTATTCTGGAACAGACACAATGTGCTAAATGGCTTCTGAGGCAGAAAGCTAGTGGTGAGGGGGTGGGGGGTTGACTCAAGCCCCACTTAAGGATTTGAACATATATTGGGCCCGATTTTGACTCTGTGCGAGGGGGTGAGTATTGAATAAGTTAAATCATTATAATGTTTGTTCGTACTCTTGTGCAGTACTCAGAGAGCATGATTTGTTCGCAGAATCAGCTTTAGATCTTAACATTGGTGATACTTCAGCTCAGTGTTAGGACACCCTCCCCCCTTTCCCACTCCCGCCTGTCTCCCTGGGCAGAATTTTCTGATTTTCTTTCCATGTTTTGTCTGAGGTGGGAAAAGTGGAGGGCAGCCCGCTGGCTGCCTTGCAGGCTTTTCCAGTCATACTTTGAAACGCTTGGATAAAAGAAGTGAAAGATGTGGTCCCACGACAGCCCCGATTAAATAACAATAAAAACAAAAACACCCCACCCAGGGCACAGACTCCCCAGGCCCATCACCCCAAAATGGACATGGGGGCATTGCCAGGGTGCAGCCTGGGCATGGCCACCTCTCTCCTGGGTGCTGTTGGTTACCTGTGCACCCCCAACAGGGGCTGTTCACCCTTTCCCTATTTTTTCAAAACACGTTGTAAACCCCACCAACGAGATGTTACGGGGTGGGGGGAGGGGTGTGCTTGGAATTCCCCATGTGGGTGGATGATGCTGCAGGGAGGCCTGTTAATGTATTTGAATGAGGTTCCCATTCATTGCAGGGCAAGAACCCCGTTACATCATTGGCGGGGGTGCAAGGACAACTGAGCAGGGAAATCCCACCAGCACAAAAGTCGGTTTGGGCTCCCCCCCCCCCCCCCCCCCGGAATTCTCTGCACCCAACACCATTCTGGCCTGTTGGAAACAAGAACAGAAAATCCCCCCCACTTGGATGTAGAGCCCTTGAAGTCATTTCAGTGAATCTGTTGTTTTGAGTGTCCTGGAGAGGGAGAATGCAATGGGTAGAGTGGAGTTTCAGAGAGGGACACTGTAATGGAAAATGAGTGGGACAAATGAGAATGCCTTCCGGGTATCTCAGAGGTCTGCCGTTGGTGAGGAGTCACTGAGGAGCATCCTGGGTAAACTCAGCTCGGTCACCATTTCCAAGGAGGGGATTGCAGAGGACCCAGCATCAAAGAGAGGCAAAGCCTCAAACATTACATTCCTGTAGTGTTTCCCTCCCTCCCTCCCCCTCAAACCAGAAACAGAGAGAGAGATGTTATTCGCTAAGTGTTTGCAGCTTGGAAACAGCAGGGGCCCAGCAGTGTGCATCATCTGATTGGTTGCATCAGAGGCTCCAGAGACCATCAGCTTTCGGAGGTAACATCACAGTTCAGAAAGTGACGTGGGACCAAAGTTCAGAAAGTGACGTGGGACCAACCAAAGCAGCTGATTGGTGAGTAAGTCCTGTGACTACTTTCAATCGATTAAAGTAATTCATTGCTTAATACTAAGGTAGGGACTTAGTAAAAAGGAGTGTAGAATAGTACTGTACAATTATAATAGAAGTGTTTGGTAAGAAACAAGGTTCCTATCCAATGTAAATGAGGCCCCTAACCAATGAAAATTGTTCAAAGGAGTAACTAACTTAAGCAAGAGTGACGTCATGGTAGGATATGCTCCTCCTGCACAATGTGGGAAATGAGGGATGCTTCCAGCATCCCTGATGACCATATGTGTAGAAGATGTGTCCAAATGGAACTTCTAGCTAACTGGATTTCAGAGCTGGAGCTATGAGTGGACTCACTGGGGAACATCCACGATGCTGAGGAAGTCGTGAATAGCACGTTTAGCGAGGTGGTCATACCGCAGGTGAGGTTTGCACAGGCAGAAAGGGAATGGGTGACCATCAGGAACAGTAAAAGATTTGGGAAGGTAGTGCAGGAGTCCCCTGTGGTCATGCCCCTCTTAAACATAGATATCACTTTGGATACTGTTGGGGGGATGGCCTCTCAGGGGAAAGTATCAGCTGCCAAGTTCACAGGTGGCTCTGCTGCTCAGAGGGGCGGGAGGAAAATGAGTGGCAGGTCTATAGTGATAGAGAATTTAATACTTAGGAGACAGTCAGATGCTTCTTTGGCTGCAAACATGAATCAAGGATGTTGGCTCCCTGGTGCCAGGATCCGGGATGTCACAGAGCGATTGCAGGCCATTCTGGGGAGGGAAGGTGAACAGCGAGTGGTTGTGGTACACATTGGTACCAACGACATAGGTAAACTAAGGGATGAGGACCTGCAAGTGGAGTACAGGAAGTTAGGAGATAAATTAAAATACAGGGCCTCAAATGCAGTAATCTCAGGGTGACTCCCAGTTCCATGCACTAGCGAGGGCAGGAATGAGAGAATAGACTAAATGAACACGTGGCTGGAGCGGTGGTGTAGTCAGGAGCCACTAGGAACAATGGGGAGGGTGGGACCTGTACAAACTGGACAGGTTGCGCGCAGGCAGAGCTGGGACCAATGTCCTTGTGGGGGCTTTTCCTAGTTCTGTTGGGGTATGTTTAAACTAGTGCGGCAGTGGTGGGATCCCAGGAGTAGGATCAGGTAGGTCTGATACAGGTCGGGAAAATGGAGGTAGAACATTAGCGAATGATGTCGAAGATGTAGTGATAGACTAGGAATTACAAGAGAAGTAAAGTTTAAAAAGTATCCAGCAAGGGAAAATTGTGGGATTAAACTGTTTATACTTCAATGCAAGGAGTATTACAAACACGGTAGCTGAGTTAAGGGCACAGGTAGACACATGGCAGCAGGATGTCAATGCTATAATGGAAACCTGGCTAAAGGAGGGTTAAAATTGGCAGCTCAATATCCCTGGTTATAGAGTTTTCAGACAGGATAGAGTGGGAGATAGAAAATGAGGGGAGTAGCACTAATGGTTGAAGAATCAATTCCAGTTGTGGGAAGGGATAATATATTAAGCAGCTCAACAAACAAGGCTTTATGGGTTGAGCAGGGGCAGTCACACTACTGGGAGTATACCACAGACCTCCAAATAGTGAAAAGAAGATAGAAGAACAAATATGTAGGCAAATCTCTGCCTGTAAGAACAAGAGGGCAATAATAGGAGGAAACATTATCCCAATGTCAACTGGGATTCAAACAATATAAGGGAACTGAGGAAGAAAATTTCATGCAGTGTGTCCAGGAAATTCTTTTCAACCAATTAGTGACAAATCCAACGAGAGGATATGCAATTCTACACCTAGTCTTGGGGAACGAAGAAGACAAGTGGGTGAAGTGACAGTTGACGACCATATCACGGATAGTGACCACAATTCAGTTAGATTCAGTATTACCATGGAAAAGGTTAGAGATAAAACAGGAGTAAAAAAATTAGGGGAAGGCAAATTTTGCAGGAATGAGAAGGGACTTGGCTGAGGTGGACTGGACAGCACAGCTAGAGGATAAATCAGTGGATAACCAATAGGAAGCACTAAACAGCGAGATCCTAAATGTAGAATGTAGTCATGTCCCCTCCAAAAATAAGAGTGGTATTGACAAACCTGGACCCCCCTTGTTGTCTAGAGGAATACAGGGGAAGATCAAGCAGAAAAGGAAAGCGTACAACAGGCTCAAAGAGCTCAGAACTTCAGATGGCCTAGACAAGTATAGTAAGTGCAGGGACAACGTCAAAAACGAAATAAGGAAATAAAAGAGAGGGCATGAAAAAAGATTAGCAAGTAAAATTAAAGAAAATCCAAAGGTGTTTTACCAATATATTAATGTTAAAAAGTTAGTTAAGGAAAAAGTGGGACCTATCAGAGATAAAGAGAGGAACTTATGTGTAGATGCAGAGGCTGTGGGAAGGGTTTTAAATGAATATTTTGTCTCCATGTTTACAAAGGAAAGGGATGATGCAAATATAGTAGTCCAGGAGGAACACTGTGATTGAGTGGGATAATCGTAAAAGAGAGACAATGTCAAAGGGTTGGAATCCTTGAAAGTTGATAAGTCGCCAAGGCCAGATGGATTGTTTCCGAGGCTGCTGAAGGAGGTCAGGGAGGAGACAGCAGATGCTCTGAGGATGAGTTTCCAATCCTCACTCGATACAGAGGAGGTACAGGCAAATTGGAGCAATGCAAACGTGGTTCCATTGTTTAAAAAGGGATCAAAGGAAATGCCAAATAATTATAGGCCAGTTAGTCTTCCGTCGGTGGTGGGAAAATCAGTAGAATCAATCCTGAAAGATAGGATTAACTGTCATGTCGAAGGCATGGACTAATCAGGGATGGTTAGCATGGATTTGTTAAAGAAAGGTCTTGCTCACAGATTTGATTGAATTATTTAAGGAAGTGACAAGGAGGGTTGATGAGGGTAGTGCAGTCGGTGTGGTGTACATGGATTTTAGCAAGGCGTTTTACTGGGTCCCACATGGCAGATTGGTCAAACAATAAATGTCCATGGGATACAGGGTAATGTGGCAAACTGGATAAAAGATTGGCTCAGTGACAGGAAACAAAAGGTAATGGTCAATGGCTGCCCTTGTGAATAGGAAGTTGTCTCAAGTGGTGTTCCACAGGGCTTGGTGTTGGGACCCTTACTGTCTGTGTTATATCGTAACAATTTTGACATGAATGTGGAGGGCACGATTTGGAAATTTGCAATAGTGGATACTGTAAACGATAGTTATAATCTCCAAAATGATATAGATGGGTAGCTAAAGTGGCAGATGGAGTTAAACACAGAGAAGGTCATGCATTTAGGGAGGTCAGACAGTTATCGGAGGTACACAATAAATGGGAATATTCTAAATATATTAAGAGGGGTAGATGAAGTGAGAGATCTTGGTGTACAAGTACACAGGTTCCTAAAGGCAGCAGTTCAAGTAGACAAGGTTGTAAAGAAAGCATTTGGAATTCTCTCCTTCACTGGCAGAGGTATAGAATATGAAAGTAAGGATATAATGTTGGAATAGTATAAAACACTGGTGAGGCCACAACTGTGTGCAGTTCTGGTCACCACAATATAGTTATTGCTCCGGAGAGAATGCAGAGGAGGTTTACAAGGACGTTGCCAGGGCTGGAAAAGTGTAGCTGCGAGGAGAGATTGGATAGGTCGGGGTTATTTTCCTTGGAACAACGAAGCTGAGGGGTGATTTGATTGAGGTGAACAACATTATGAGGGGAAGAGAGAGAGTGGACAGGATAAAATTGCTTCCCTTGGTGGAGAATTCTGGAACCGGGGACATAGATTCAAGATAAGTGGCAGAAGGTGAAAGGGGAACTTGAGGAAAAATTTCTTAATGCAGGGGGCAGTGGGTGTCTGGAATTCGCTGCCCGAGTTGGTGGTGAAGGCAGAGACCCTAAACTCTTTTAAAAAGTACCTGGATCTGCACCTTAGGTGCTGTAAGCTGCAGGGCTATGGACCGGGTGCAGGATTGTGGGATCAGAAAGGGCACCTGGGTGTCCTCAGGTTGGCAGAGACAAGATAGGCTGTGCTTTCTGTGGTTCTATCTCCGTGCTGCTGGTAAAACATTTTGCAAAACTTCTGACATTTTCCATATAGGCCCAGTTTTTTTTAATTTTTAAAATACTAATCCAATTTTCTCTGCTTGTAACAGCACTGGATGCCGGTGGGTGCATAGATATGTTAGGAATTCAGCATTGTTGATCCAACAGATTTAAAAAAAATTATTCCTTCATGCGATGTATGGATGTCGCTGTTGCCCATTCCTAGTACCCTCAAACTCAGTGGCTTTTACAGCCATTTCAGAGCACAGTTAAAAGTCAACCACACTGGTGGTGTCTGGAATCACATAGAGGCCAGACTGGGTAAGGAATGCAGATTTCTCTCCCTAAAGGATGTCAGTGAACCAAATGGGTTTTTACAACGATTGATGATAGTTTCATGGTTACCATTATTGAGATTAGTTTGCAATTCATTGACTGATGGGCTTTAAATTTAAAGCCCATGTCCCCAGGGCATTAGCCTGGGCCTTGCCCAGTGGATTACTTGTCCAGTGACATTACCACTACACCACCACATACTGCAGTGAAGAATGAAAGTTAATGAATGATATTTACCAGTTACTTAGATATTATAATATATTGTACTACATTTGCATATATGAGGACATATCATTTGCTACCTGCCACTTGTGGTAGTAACTTGAATAGATGTAAAAATGACCTTAAACTGGCAGAACAGTTTCACAGCACATTTCCTACCTCTTTCCACCCTAGTTCCACCCAAAAATCAGTGGAGGAAGTTTGAAGTATCTATGGTAACATGTGTTCCATTGTCATCGGTGGTCTCCTTTGATTGAGATGCTTAACCGTGGCCTTGTTTGCCACCATTAGAGATCATTGATTAAAGGAAGCTCTGGGTTCTGGAGAACTTCAGGCCCTCTTGGTGCCTTGGCCAACATTCCTCTCTCAGACACTTACCACAATCATTCTTGTAACTGCTATTTATGACATCTATGTTAGTGCAAAATGGCTGCCTACTTAAGAACTGTGACTGCACTTCAAAGTAATTATTGTAAATGGAGCATTTCCCAAAGGTGATGCTGAGGTACTATAGAAATAAAAATTCCTCCTCCACCCACCCCCAACCCCACTTCCTCAGCACACATGGGGAATTATACCTGGAACCTTTTGTCCTGTTTGATACACCATCATATTGTGATTTTAGTCACTTGGCTAGCAAAGATCCTTCGGCTTGGAGGGCCGAAGGGCCTGTTCCTGTGCTGTATTGTTCTTTGTTCAAGGCTGAAGAATTGAACCGCAATCGTGTCATTAGATTTTAGTCTGTATCCAACAGATCCACACTCTGTCTTATTTTGTCCTCAAATGCCAGAGGAAGCTTGAGGTTGACCTGCATCTTAAGCCACCTCTACCCCCTTTGCTTGATTCCCAAGAAGCTTGATCCAGGCTCGCCTTTGGGAAATATAACACTCTGCATTCAGTATGAGCCTTCTCTCGCCTGAGAAGATATTCCGCTCAATTGTATTTCCAGCATTGGACCAAGGTTGTGTTATCCTAAAGGACCACCTTGTCAGGTAACAGCATGGCACTGTTTCAATTGTGTGGAGCTCACTGGCAGCTAGGAGCATGACAATGTTTTCAGTGGGGTGGAGCGGAGCTCATGAGTAGCGATTCCACCGAGCCAATGAGATTTGCCTGAGAAGTAAAGGTTTTAGCACTTACGTATTTTGGTGTTCACTGCTGTGGATTTGCATGGTTCAAGATCAGCTATGGGAAGAAAGGTTCAAGAAAATAATTTTAAACACTAATTGGATCTTTGACATTCCTTACATTAAGAGGCAGGCAAACAACCTCAATGCACGGGTTTTCCGCTACCCGCTGAAGCCAGGCAATCCAACGCGATCCAGGGAAATCTCCCTGAGGTGTTGTGTCAAATCATTACACTTCTTGAACAAATCAATGTTGGGTAAACCCATTGGGTTTTCATATGTATCATGGCTTTATAAAATGTGGGATCGCCTGAAGGCACATTGAAACATGGGCTACTTCTTCGATGGCTAGAGAACACTTCAGCGGAACACCATGGCACCCCAGGCATTGTTGCTATTCAGGAGTTCTACAGGAAGAAAATTAAACCTTGCAGCCTTAAATATGATGCAACGAGTGCACACAACCGACAAGGAATGCTGTGGGAGGTTAAAGTCCCCCTTAAGGCTGGGTGCAATGTTCCAGGATATGAGGAGAGGCTGGTGTTGCCACTTCAAGAAACCAGACTGAAATTCTACACAATATATGAGACCATTTACTCCTTATCAAATGCAATGGGTTCTCATGAGGGATTAGCTTTAGCCAGATCAACTGTGCTCGGGTCCCAGTGACTTTCACACAGAGATCCTTTCCACATGCTGTTTTCAATCCCACTTCAAATAAAAGCAAATTGGAATGCTGTGAGAGATACTTACTTGTGTTATAATACTCTGCCATGACTGGGACAAGACCACACTTTCCTCCAACATAAACCTCTCCCCCATCAAAACTTGCAGCATCAGCATCTCCAAACTGCAACCAAAAGATTTGATTAAAGTCTCTTTCTCTAGTCTCGCTCACTCTCTTTCTCTCATTCCCATTCTCTGCATCCTAAATGCAAAGCTTCTCTCCACGCTTGAAGTTAATGATTCCGAGTGTGCAGTCAGGAAAGATTCCAGCCCTTCCCCCTCCTGCTATGAATGTAGCCAGGGATTGCGACTTTCTTGAATTGCCAAGAGGTCACTTGATTTTACCGAGACTTTCATCACTATCAGCGACTGGGAGTATTCTGAAATATTCCTGAAGTAGAGGCTGTTCGCATCCATAAGATTCTTGTGGACAAAACAAAGATAAATGGACAAGTTAAGGGTAGGGTTCCTTGGGGAACTTTAGCCATAACGTTAATGAGTTTGATTGTCAGCCCCACTATGAGTGAGGAGACCATGAGTGAAGAGACTAGGGTGTGTGGTTGTTTAAGAAGGTGGATGTTGGAGGAGTGAGTGACCAGCTGATGAGGTTGGACTGGGAATGGTTCTTAGAAGACCAAAGCTGGAGGAGTGGTGTACTTTTAAATGCAAAATGTAAGGATTATTAAGTAAATTTATACTCTGTATGTGCCCTTGATTCTTGGAATAGAGGTGACGCTACCAAGGCTACATTTATTGTCCATCCCTAGTTGCACTCAATAAATGGGCCTTCTCCTTGAACCACTTAAAGTCCTTGTGGGAATGGTGTTAGATGATGAATTCCAGAATATTGGCCCAATGATGTTGAAAGAACAGCAATATACATCAAAATCGGAATGGTGTGTGACTTCGAGACAATGGTGTCACATTTATATTATTGCTTTTCTTCAAAGTTGTAGAAGTTTTGATGATGGTGGCATTGGGCATGATTGAACGGCCTCGCTGTGCCCGACTTGGGCCTCGAGAGGCCTCTTGCGAGATTTATGAAGCTTGTTATGTTGCAACTTGGATCCTGCGTACACTTAAATATGTTTACGCCGGAGTTACCCAAGGCACAGAGCATAATGGCCTCGCCTCAGAGACCCTGTACAGGCGCCGCTGAGCACTGCTTTCCACCAATGTGAATCAGGTGTACCAGCACTTGGGGGAGGGGGGGGGTCTCCCAGGCAATTGGGGGAACTTGGGTGGTCAAGTCCTCCACAGGGTGGTACCCTGGAACTTTTGTGCCACCCAGGCACTGTGGTACTGCTAGCCTGGCACCCTGGCACTGTCACACAGGTACCCTTGCAGTTCCACCTGGGTGGCACTGCCAGGCTGGCAGGAGCACTGCCAGGCTGACAGGGGTACTTCCAGTGTATCAGGATGGCAGTGCCAAGGTACCCAGGTGCCATCTTGACCATGCCAGGGATCAGGCCTAAAGGTGTCCTGTCCTTATGAGGTGGGGCATGGGGGGATTGAGGATCTCCTCATTGCTAAGTTGGGGTATGGGGGGGGGGGGGGGGGGGGGCGGACCTGGAGGCTGCAGTTGGTGTTTCAGAGATGGGGCACCCCAATCTCTTTCTGCACTGGGGAGCTGAGCTTGTTAATGCAGGAATGTGCCCAAGTGCGGCCTCAACAGTGAGTTCCTTCCTGAGGCCCAAAAATGAAGCAGCGTCCCATTGAAAAACGGGGTCGTTCTCGGCGCTCCAAGTGCCGCGAAACGCCCCGCTAAGCATGTCCAAAGTTTCATTTCCATTAAACTGCGCCCATTGTCAAATTATGTTTCTGGGTGTGCTAGTTGCAGAGTGGGCTGAATATTGAGTTCAGGGATATGAGGGCCACTCAAATAAACTGCTTCCTTTGAATGCTAGTGAATCTGTTGAGCCATGTTGCGGCAACACACATCCAGGTGAGTGGTGAGTATTCCATCTCACTCTTAACTGACGTTTAGATGGAGACAAGTCTCTACCCTGTTCTATTAGCCATGGAGTCAATATGCCTGGTTCCTGTTGAGCTCCGACACGGACTCTGCAGATGCTACCCGACCTGCTGACTGTGTCCATTGCTTTCAAATTTTATCCCAGCTTTCTAGCAACTGGAGCATTTTGCTTTCTGGGACTGAGACGAAGGGGCTGTGCAGATGGAATTTTAGACGGTGTCCAACCTGAGCTCAGCTCAATCCCAGGGTCTAAAGGATAGGAAAATGTTCCACTTGTTAATTTTACAAACACAAAATTCATTCAGCCCCTAAAAAAAGTGATGTCTAACATTGCTGTTACTTACCATAATTTTTTTGATGCAGTCCTCAGCACTGAGGCCCATCACACAAATTACAGCCCCCCAGCTGTTACACTTCTTTTGTTCAAGCTTACCAATAGTGCACCAACGTATCTTACAAGGATTCAAGGTACTCCTGTTCCCTGCAACATAAGCATTTTGAATGGGTTATTATCTTTCCTTAATACATTATAATCTACAGACTGGGGCAGCCTTGCCATCTGTGAGTCCGTGTAGAAATAGTCTGGTAATGCCTCACACACTGACAAACTCAGAGCTCCAGCATCCTACAATACAGAGAAGGAACAGGGAACATCCTCATCTCCAGTAGCCCCATTGGTAAAAGTCATCGTGGAACTTTGTTTCACTCCGCAGAGTTAGGAACTTCTGAATTGTTAGATGAAAAGAAACCAAAGTCCTTCTCATTCACCTCACAGGTGATACAACAATGAAGTAGTTGACTAACCATGGGAATTAATCTCTGCAAATAGTCGACAATAGACCCAGTCGTGAGGCAAGGCAAACCCTAGTGGTGGAGAACTTTAAGAACCATTGGTCTAAAGATGCATTCTCCACTTAACGCATTATGTCTCAAATTACTCATATAGAGAGGACTGCAAAATGTTACTTTCTTGGTCCTTTAGTTTGGACAGCCGATGGGGTACAATATGGGTTTCAGCACCCCTGGACTAGGCAGATGAAAAATCAGCTGAGGTCTTCCCACTGGATCCCTTACCAGGGATCCTTGTTGGGATTGAGCATGCCTTTATACCCACTGTGATTTTTTTTCATCAAAAAACAAATTGCAAAAAAAAACCTGGACAAGTTCCTCAAAAACCACTTGTTACGCAACAAACAGAAAATGGACGTAAAAATCAACCATGACTTGCAATAATTTACCCAGTTCACAAACCTGACGTTAACGGAACTCAGCATCAGAATCTTCCTCGATAATATATCACCACTTGCCTGCCGCAAAGTCTTACAGTGCAGTGGATGGCATCCCTGCCTCTAAACCAGCAGCACCGAGTTTGAATATCACCCCAGGACCTGATGGCCATTGAAGATGTGTTGATAACGTAGCTAAACAATGGCTCATAGAATCATAAAATTTACAGTGCAGAATGAGGCTATTCGGCCCATCAAGTCTGCACCGGCCCTTGGATAGAGCACCCTACTTAAGCCCATGCCTCCACCCTATCCCCGTAGCCCAGTAACACCACCTAACCTTTTGGATACTAAGGGGCAATTTAGCACGGCCAATCCACCTAACCTGCATATCTTTGGACTGTGGGAGGAATCCGGAGTACCCGGAGGAAACCAACGTAGGTGCGAGGAGAAAGTGCAAACTCTGCACAGACAGTCACCCGGGGCCGGAATTGAACCCGGCTGGAGCTGTGAGGCAGCAGTGCTAACCACTGTGTTACCATGCCGCCCTCCAATTCCTTCCAACACACACCAATGGCAGGTGGCACGAATGGGAGACATTCCTGGTCAGCTGTGTAATGGAAAGAATGTTGTAGCCTCTACCATCGTAATCCACGGCTTCAGACTCCAGCATGCATCCAAAAGTGCATGTCGTCATCGCAACCCGGACTCCCTGTGTGACCTGTGACACACCACCACCTGCTACCATGAAGGTGATAGAATAAAGATTGAAGATTACCCGAAGAGGAATCATCATGTTCATGTTTTCGGAAAACAATGCTTTGTGCGTGAGACTTCTATCCGCTATCGGTATGGTAAATGTACCTGGTTTTCCTTTCTCCATATCTAACTAGGATTGGAAGACTGAGGTTGGTTGGAGGTCAAAAAAATATAATTCCCTGATGGAGATCCAGATGCACTTCAAAACAAATCTAAATCAAACAGTTTCTTTAAAAATGAATGGGAGTCCAGAGATGCTTACACCATATGACTGATGTCAGCACTGTATCTGTAGCGGGCAGGATGTGTATACTGATGGATAGCTATACTCATGGCTCTGGGGAGTTCCCGGTGGGACACACCCTACCCAAAATCCCAAGAATAGGCATCCACCAGCACATTGTATTACCTTTCCCTGATCTCTAGTCATATGGAGGATGCCAGAGGCCACATCCTAGCACTCGTACTAGGAGCTCACCCGTGGATTCCCAAAGCCAGGATGTTTACTAATAATCTTCATCAAAATGCCTACCACTTTCAAAAGTCTGGAGAGCATTTGCATATTCGCTGCCGAGATACAGAAGGGAATCCATCCCTTTGGGGAGTTCAATGAGGTTCTTTGTTGAATCTTTGAACAACAAGTTCTTCTTTCCATATTCTGTTGAGTTGAAGATATTGAAAGATGCCTGACTCAACGGCCCAAATAATTCCTGGAAAACATATTTGCAAACTCAGTGGTGTTATATGACACAAGCATTTAGATTCTTGCAAGGAATTTTCACCCTGCCATTTTTTTTCAATGCTATAATATTCCACCAGCATTTAAAGGCACCTGACGCTGTTTTTAGTCTCTTCTGCAAACTAGACTCAATGCCAAGAGTCAAACATTCTCCTGGTTGACAATAACGATGACCAACCCATTGCTCAAGATAAAAACATTAAAGCAGAAAATCTGAAACAGGGAACCTGAAAATAAACATCAAGAGAATAAATGGAGTGAGAACCTGAAGTGTGGACTCGTCGGGTGGGATTTTCAGCCGGCGGGATTCTCCGTTTGGCCGGTGCCCGGGGGTTTCCCGACGGCATGGGGCTGTCCCACAATGGGAAACCCCATTGACCGACCAGAGTTACGGAGAATCCCGCCAGCGTGTCGAGGCTGAAAAGTGCCGTGGCGGGACAGAGAATCCAGCCCTTCATTATTGAAACTTGAAGAGTGTATTCTCAGGTCTGAAGCCGGTCTTCATTAATAGTCCCAAAATGCAACTTGTCCTGCAAATACTCTGTCACCTTCATCACATCCCACAACAAGTTGCATTTAGTGCATTTAACATGTTCCACTCACATCACCCCCATCCTTATTAACCTTCATGGAATGGGATCTCTCAACTCACGAATTTCAAAATCCCATCCTCTTTTATAAGTTGCCTGTAGGCCCTGACCCTTCCCCTCAACTCTGTGTTCCAGCAATACTCTTCACTCTTTTCTCTTTTCTCCTCTCTTCCCTGTAAATATATTGT
Source organism: Scyliorhinus torazame (assembly GCF_047496885.1). Taxonomy (NCBI): domain Eukaryota; kingdom Metazoa; phylum Chordata; class Chondrichthyes; order Carcharhiniformes; family Scyliorhinidae; genus Scyliorhinus; species Scyliorhinus torazame. The sequence continues at coordinate 124,407,684 of NC_092720.1, read as the reverse complement.
TATAGCTTCGATCAGTTGTGTTCCCACACTCTCAAATGCTCTCCATATAAATGCGTCTACTCTGCTCCTTCTCTGCTCCTTCAGACAGAACCTCAATCATTGATCCTGCCTCCATCCACTTCCTCGACCATTTTCTCAGCTCCTGTTCTCAGCTGTCGTTGCTTGATGTGTAGTATTTTCTTTTAAATTTCATCTCTGTTAAACTCTGGTCAACACATTACTAGAGAGGCTACAGATGAGATTTACAGCAGGAATGAAGCAAATGAGATTTACAGATGAGATTTACAGCAGGTTTAGCGACAAGGAAAGACTGGATGGGTTGGAGTTTCCGTCTTTGGACAGAGCAGGTTGTGGGGACATTTAATTTAGGTGGATAAAAGTATGATGGACCTAGAGAAGTGGATAAGGAAGATCTGCTAGATCAGAGAGGTCAATAACCAGCGAATATAGATTTAGTGTAATTGATGGAATTATTATAAGTGAGTTGAGGAGGAATTTCTTTCATCCAAGGGATGATAGCATTCACTCCCTGGAAAAGTGGCCAACACAATTACAACACACAGACACAATGGGCTCAATGGTTCACGTAGAAATAGTGGGGGGATATTTTGCCAGCATTCGCCGCGGGGATGCCAGCGGGAAAGCCCACGAGACCGCGAGAAATAGGATCTCGATGGCGTGATCTCGTTTTCTGATGTTCCCTGCCCCTCGCCGGTTACATGTCGAAGTTCCCACCCAGAAAAGGTGGGAACCTCATTTAAATAAATTAACATATAGTTAAAGGGCTTCCCCACCATTTGTTCCCCCCAGATAACAAACTCCCCCTTTGCTGATGTGATGTCACGTCGGCGAGGTAGACAACAGGTATTGAGAAATGTGAAGCAGTGGAGGGGAACCTGCCAGTGGCACAAAGCCCCGGGGGGAGAGGAACATGCCCGGGCAGGAGCCCTTGGCAGTTCCACCCACGTTGGCACTGCCAGGGGGCAGTGTTAGGGTGGGCTCTCAGAGGAGCGCCATTACAGGGGTTTCCCTTATGTATGGAGGGTGGTTTCCCATGCTGCTTGTTGGGGGACATTGCCCCAGTGCTTGTGAGCGAGGGTTGCCTCACAACTTGTGGGGTTGCCCCAGTCCTTGTGGGTGGGGGTTGCCCCGCATCTTGTGGTGGGGGGGATTGCCCCACTGTGTGTGTGGGGGGGGGGGGATTCCCATTTCCGTGGCAGTGGGGTGGAAGATTTGTTTTAATATAAGTTTTTTAAAGGGCACCCTGATCTTTGGGGAGCCAGCATTGCCCACATTATCAAGCCTCGCCGATCAACGTGACGGTAAAAACTGCACCCCCAGATGAGCCAGAGAATCTGGATAGAAAACTCAGTTGTGCGGGTGGAGAGCCACATGTGAGTTTTCTTGTCCCTGCCAGCATTCTGTGCACAGAGTACAAAATGCCGCCAAGTGGCTGGTATTTTACAGGACCCCACAGGCAGGTTTGAAGGTGCCCGACACTTACCCTTCTGCCTTCGACCTCTCTCCAATTTTTTACAGGGAGCAATGGAGGCATTGGACAGTCCACCCATCCTTGGGTCCACTGAGGTCCTTAAGGTAGTCCTACCCCGTATTTTATCTTCTCCGTCACAGCCTCTCAGAGCCAATCCCCTTGCTGCGGCTAGCCAGCCAGGCCCCATCGATACACACGATTCGCCTTCAGTCCGGCCTCCATTCACTCCTCCTCTTCGGGCACTGGCTGTAGTCCCAGCAGTGGCTGTCACTGGAATCTGGCGCCCGATTGGACAGCAGCTCTCTAAGGCAGAACCTCATCCCCAGATGGTTGCAGATTTCCTACCTGAATCTAATTAACTGCCGCCAGATGTTAAATGACTACAAGGCAGACCATTTGGCCAGGGGTGTGTTCCCCGCAGACTCTTCAGTTGGTGCAGCGGGAAATCCTGCAATCAAAAAAATCCTGCCAATGGAAAATGTATGGCACAGAAGGAGGCCATTCGACCCGCTATGCCTGTGCTAGCCAATAATTAGAAAGTAAATGTGATCAGCATAAATAAATCTGCTAGGCAGTTAAGTCTGTCACAGAAACAATGGACTGAAGTTGTTACAATTATGTGACCTTTACCGTCGGTTTTCTGACAGTCAGCTACAAAATTCCAAAAGTATGCTAGCTGCCCTGAATCTGAACCAAAACTGGAGCTGACACCAAAGGTCAAGCTTAAAGCTAGAGCCTGCAGATGCCATTGATCACTCAGTCATACCTGGGCTAATGAGAGGAATCTCAAAATCGCTTTATTCTTCTCACCATCCATATCCCCACTTCGTACCACTACTGCGTGAGATGGTACTTTTGCCCAGTGACAGTCCTTGTAAGCTTCAATTGGCATTCTGCTTCCATTGAGGCACAGGAGCTCATAGTCTTGTCTCTCGGAGACTGGGAACAAGAATACAAAATTACAGGTGACCAGGTCAGTTTGTGCACTACCCCAACACCTTGTTCCAGTGCTTTCAGAAACAGCATAAGTTATAGGTCAGAGTTTCATAAATATTGTGACGCAACACACTGACACAGTCACGGAATTAACAACTGACATAGTCACGGAACTAACACACTGGCTGTGATGAACGGTTACTGTAATACTGTACCCTTGTCATCATGTAAGGTGATGTGTCCCCTTTAAGACCGGGCTTGGAATCCTGGGGGACTCAGCCTCCGGCTCCGCCCATCTGGGAGCCGTATATAAGGGGCCACCTTGTGGGCAGTGCAGCAGTTAGCACACGTCTCGGCACCAGGCTAGTTCTTAGCTTCTTAAAGCCTCCTTTACCGTTTACACTCTAAGCGTCGTTATTGAGGGTACAACACTGGCATAGTTATGGAACCAGCTCATTGACACAACTAAAGACACTAAACACTGACATAGTCGCAGACACAACACACTGACACAGTCATAGTCACAACACACTGACATAGTCACAGGCACAACACCTGACACATTCACAGACACAACATACTGACACACTCACAGACAGAACACTTTGACTCAGTCACAAGCGCAACACACTGACAGTCACAGAAATAACACATTGAAACAGTCACGGACACAACACTCTGAATCAGTCACAAACACAACATACTGACTCAGTCACAGGCACAACACACTGACACAGTCACAGCCACAACATGCTGACACAGTCACTGACACAACACACAGACAGTCACAGACACAACACACTGACACAATCACAGATGCAACACACTGACACAGTCACAGAGGCAACACACTGACAGTCACAAACTCAATGCACGGACACAGTCACAAAGACAACACACTGACAAAGTAACAGACAAAACACACTGACATAATCACAGACAATGCACTGACATAGTCACAGACACAGCAAACTGACAAAGTCACAGCCCCAATGCATTGACTCAGTCACAGACACAACACAATGACCCAGTCACAGGTGTAACACGCTGACTCAGTCACAGACACACACTGACACAGCCACAGGCACAGACAGACTGACAAAGTCACAGACACAACATAATGACTCAGTCACAACACACAGACTCAGTCAAAGGCAAAACACACTGACCGAGTCACTGACACAACACACTGGAACAGTGACGGACACAACACACTAATATAGCCACAGACAAAACATAATGACACTGTGATGCGATCAATTCACACTAGACAGAGAGTTGATGTGAACAGTGGCTTTAATCAACTAGAACTGTGCCTGCCTGCGTCTGCTCTTCAATGAGAGCCGCCTACAGGGCAGCTGCTCTTTATGCCTCCCCTCAAGGGGGCGGAGCCAGGGGCAGAGCCCACAAGGGCACCAACATGATACAATCAGTGTAGTACAGTACAATGGTCCATAGGTGGAGCACACATGGGCAACAGTGTGGTACAATGTAGTACAGTGGTGAATGGTTACTATAATACGTTCACCACATTCACCCCCTGTTAAAAAATTGAAGTCCGGCGGGGGTGAAGGGCTCACGGGTTCAGTCTGTCCGGTGCCCTGATCATGCGCTGCGATCGCCGGAGCTCTGGTTTCGCAGTGGGCACGGTGTCGAACTTGTCACTGCGGGCATGGGTGGTGAACTCATCGATGCGGGCACAGGTGTGGACTCCGGGAGCGTGTCTTCAGGAGCTTCATTCCTGTAGGTCGGCGAGGGGGTATAGGAGGGGGTGTGGAGGCCATGCAGGGGCGGGGGCGCTGTTTGGTGTAGGTTGGGGGGGGGGTAGGTTGGGGTGATGATAGGGGATCCTGCGGGTGCCAGGTCCCGGAGGGAGACCGTATCCTGTCAGCCGTCGGGGTGCTCTACGTATGCGTACTGGGGGTTGGTGTGAAGGAGCTGGACCCTCTCGACCAGGGGGTCGGACTTATGGGTCCTCACGTGTTTCCGGAGGAGTACGGGCCCCGGTGTCGTCAGCCAGGACGGAAGCGAGACCCCGGAGATGGATTTCCTAGTGAAAACAAACAGGCGGTCATGAGGGGTCTCATTCGTGGCTGTACAAAGGAGTGAACTAATAGAGTGGAGCGTGTCGGGGAGGACCTCCTGCCAGTGGGAAACTGGGAGATTCCTAGACCGTAGGGCCAGGAGAACGGCCTTCCATACCGTCGCGTTCTCCCTCTCCACCTGTCCGTTTCCCCGGGGGTTGTAACTGGTAGTCCTGCTCAAGGTGATGTCCTTACCGAGTAGGTACTGATACAGTTTGTCGCTCCTAAACGAGGAGCACTGTGGATATAAGTGGGGAAACCGAACAAGGTGAAGATACTATGTAGGGCCTTAATGACGGTGGCTGCGGTCATGTCAGGGCAAGGGATTGCAAAGGGGAAGCGGGAGAACTCGTCAACGACGTTGAGGAAATACGCGTTGCCTTTGGCGGAGGGGAGGGGCCCTTTGAAGTCGGTATTGAGGCGCTCAAAGGGCCAGGATGCCTTCACCAGGTGGGCCTTATCCGGTCGATAGAGGTGTGGCTTACACTCCGCGCAGATTTGGCAGTCCCTGGCCATGGCTCTGACCTCCTCAGTGGAGTAGGGCAGGTTGCGGGCCTTGATGTAGTGGAGAAGCCGGGTGACCCCCGGGTGGCAGAGGTCATCGTATTTGGCCCGGAGTCGGTCGTCGTGCACGCTGGCGCATGTGTCGCGGGACAGGGCATCTGGGGCTCATTGAGCTTCCCAGGACGATACACTATATCGTAATTATAGGTGGAGAGTTCGATCCTCCACCTCAAGATCTTATCGTTTTTGATCTTGCCCCGCTGTGTATTGTTGAACATGAAGGCTACCGACCGTTGGTCGGTGACGAGGGTAAATCTCCTACCAGCGAGGTAGTGCCTCCAGTGCCGTACAGTTTCCACAATGGCTTGGGCTTCTTTTTTGACTGAGGAGTGTCGAATTTCGGAGGCGTTGCGGGTACGGGAGAAAAATGCTACTGGCCTGCCTGCCTGGTTAAGGGTGGCGGAGAGGGCGCCCTCTGACATGTCGCTCTCCAACTGGAAGGGGACGGACTCGTCCACCGCGCGCATCGCGGCTTTGGCAATATCTGCCTTGATGCGGCTGAAGGCCTGGCGGGCCTCAGCCACCAGTGGGAAGATGGTAGCTTTGATCAGTGGGCGGGCTTTGTCCGCATTATTGGGTACCCACTGGGCATAATAGAAAAAAAACCTGAGGCATCTTTTCAGGGCCTTGGGGCAGTGGGGGAGGGGGAGTTGCAGGAGGGGGCGCATGCGGTCAGGGTGGGGCCATAGGACTCCGTTTTCCACGACATAGCCGAGGATGGCTAGTCTGGTTGTATGGAAAACACATTTCTCCTTGTTATAAGTGAGGTTCAGGGCTTGGGAGGTTGTCGTCGTGGTCCTGCTGGTCGTGGCCGCCAATGGTGACGTTGTCCAGATACGGAAATGTGGCCCACAGTCCGTACTGGTCCACCATTTGGTCCATCGTTCTTTGAAAGACCGAGATCCCGTTGGTGATGCTGAAGGGGACCCAGAGGAAGTGGAAGAGGCGGCCGTCTGCCTCAAAGGCCATGTCTTGGCAGTCCTCCAGGCGGATTGGGAGCTGGTGGTATGCGGACTTCAGAACTACCGTGGAGAACACCCGGTAGTGTGCAATCTGATTCACCATGTCCGCTATCCGGGGGAGGGGGTACGCATCGAGGTGCGTATACCGGTTTTTGGTTTGGCTCTAATCTACAGCCATCCGGTTTTTTTCCCCGGTCCTGACGACCACCGCCTGAGCTCTCAAGGGGCTATTACTGGCTGCGATGATCCCTTCCCGCAAGAGTGGCTGGACCTCGGACCTGATAAAAGTCCTGTCCTGGATACTGTACCGTCTGCTCCTGTTGACGATGGGTTTACAGTCGGCGGTGAGATTTGCAAAGAGCGGGGGAGGGTCGACCTTCAGGGTCGCGTGGCTACATACGGTGAGAGGGGGTAGGGGCCCGCCGAACTTCAAGGTCAGGCTCCTGAGGTTGCACTGGAAGTCTAGTCCCAACAGAAGAGGAGCGTAGAGATCGGGGAGTACATATAGCTTAAAGTTTGCGTATTCGACGCCTTGTATCGCGAGGTTTGCGACAGTGTACACCCGGATCTGCACTGAGTGCGATCCGGAAGCGAGGGCAATTGTTTGAAGTGTGGGGGAGATTTGGAGCGAACAGCGCCTTACCGTGTCTGGGTGAACGAAGCTCTCTGTGCTCCCGGAGTCAAACAGGCAGGGCGTTTCGTGTCCATTGACCCGGATGGTCATCATGGAGTTCTGGAGGTGCTTTGGGCATGACTGGTCGAGGGTGACCGCGCCGAATTGCGGGTACCCGGCGTGGTCAGAGGTGGTGGTGTGGTCCCAAGATGGCGCTCCCATCGGTCGCAGGTGTCGGTCGGTGTTGCAGATGGCGGCCAAGATGGTGGCCCCACTCGGTCCCACGTGTCAGGCTGCGAGGAAGATGGCGTCCAAGATGGCGGCTCCCATGAGTCGCACATGGCGGGCCGCGTGGGAGACGCTGGCCAAGATGGCGGCCCCCGTGAGTCGCACGTGTTGTGCGTACTCGAAGATGGCTACGCCCACAGACAGCACGAGGCGGGTGACGCGTCCGAAGGGGGCAGAGCCGGCAGGCACGCAGCCACGCCGCGGGGTCCGCGGGCCTGTGCGTCCGAGGGTCGGGCCTATGGTTTGGAGGACTTGGACCTGGCCAGGCAAACTTTGGCAAAGTGTCCTTTCTTGCCGCAGTCGCTACAGTTCGCGTTTCGAGGCGGGCAACGATGCCTGGGGTGCTGGTGCTGGCCGCAGAAATAGCAGGGTAGCCCCCCGGGTTGGGCGGGCAGCCGCGCGGCACAGGCCTGGGGTACTCTCTGGTCGGGCGTCCATGAGGGGGTCGCGTGATCGGAAGGGAAAGCGTTGAGGCTCTGTAACGCTACTTCTAGGGAGGTGGCTAGTTTTACCGTCTCTTCTAGGTCGAGGGCGCCCTTCTCGAGCAGGCGCTGTCTGACGTAGTTGGACCGGACCCCAGCCACTTGGGTGTCCCGGACGATGAGTTTCATGTGTTGGGAGGCCGTGACGACCTTTTAGTTGCAGCTTCGCGCGAGGACCTTGAGGGCGCGTAGGTACTCCTCCGGCGATTCCCTGGGGCGTTGGCGGCGAGTGGTGAGGAGGTGCCCTGCGTACACTTTGTTCACCGACCTCACATATAGGCGCTTCAGCATCGCGAGGGCGTCTGTGTATGTGGGCGCTTCCTCGAGTTGTACGGAGATTCGATGGCTCACCCGGGCGTGGGGGAGGCTCAGCTTCTGTTCGTCGGTGACGGAGGGCGAGGAGGAGGCGGTGAGGTAGGCCTCGAAACATCGGAGCCAGTGCGAAAAAATCCCTTTGGCTTCCGCGGCCTGTGGGACGAGTTCCAGTCGGTCAGGTTTGAGGGCTGCTTCCATCGCGATGTTGTAGTTGATTAAATTGTGGCGACCATCAATTCACGCGAGACAGAGAGTTGAAGTGAACAGTGGCTTTAATCAACTAGAACAGTGCCTGCCTGTGACTGCTCTGCACTGAGAGCCGCCTACAGGGCAGCTGCTCGATATACCTCCCCTCAAGGGGGCGGAGCCCACAAGGGCACCAACATGATACAATCAGTGTAGTACAGTACAATGGTCCATAGGTGGAGCCCACATGGGCAACAGCGTGGTACAATGTAATACAGTGGTGAATGGTTACCATAATACGTTCACCACACACTGTCACAAACACAACACACTGACTTAATCGCAGCCCCAATGTGCTGACACAACACACTGATAGTAGTCACAGAGCCAACATACTGACACAGTCATAAACTCAACACACTGACACATTCACAGAGCCAACATACCGACTCAGACACAAACAGAACATACTGCCAGTCACAGACACAACACACTTACAAAGTCACAGCCCCAATGCATTAACACAGTCACAGACACAACACACTGATACATTCAAAGATGCAACACACTGACACAGTCAGACAGAACATACTGACATAGTTACAGGCGCAGCACACTGACACGGTCACAGGCACACACACCGACTCAGTCACAGATGCAACATACTGACAAAGTCACAGACACAACACACTGACACAGTCACAGAGGCAACACGCTGACAGTCATAAACACAATGCACGGACACAGTCACAAAAACAACGCACTGTGTTTCAAAGACAAAGTAACAGACAACACACTGACATAGTTACAGCCTCAGCACACTGACTCAGTAACAAACACAACACGCTGACACAGTCACAGACAAAACACACTTACAAAGTTACAGTCCCAAAAAATTAACTTAGTCACAGACACAACACAATGACACAGACACAGACCCAACACACTCACGTAGTCACTGACACAACACACTCATGCAGTCACAGACCCAACACACTCACTCAGTCACTGACACAACACACACACTCAATCACAGACACAACACACTCACTCAGTCACTGACACAACACCCTCACTCAGTCACAGACCCAACACACTCACTCAGTCACTGACACAACACTCTCACTCAGTCACAGACACAACAAACTCACTCAGTCACAGACCCAACACACTCACTCAGTCACTGACAACACACTCACTCAGTCACAGACCCAACACACTCACTCAGTCACTGACACAACACCCTCACTCAGTCACTGACAACACACTCACTCGATCACAGACACAACACACTCACTCAGTCACTGACACAACACACTCACTCAGTCACTGACACAACACTCTCACTCAGTCACTGACACAACACACTCACTCAGTCACTGACACAACACACTCACTCAGTCACTGACACAACACACTCACTCAGTCACAGACCAAACACACTCACTCAGTCACTGACACAACACACTCACTCAGTCACTGACACAACACACTCACTCAGTCACTGACACAACACGCTCACTCAGTCACTGACACAACACACTCACTCAGTCACTGACACAACGCACTCACTCAGTCACAGACACAACACACTCACTCAGTCACAGACCCAACACACTCACTCAGTCACTGACACAACACTCTCACTCAGTCACAGACACAACACACTCACTCAGTCACAGACCCAGCACACTCACTCAGTCACTGACAACACACTCACTCAGTCTCTGACACAACACACTCACTCAGTCACTGACACAACACACTCACTCAGTCACAGACCCAGCACTCTCACTCAGTCACTGACCCAACACACTCACTCAGTCACTGACACAACACACTTACTCAGTCACAGACCCAACATACTCAGTCACTGACACAACACACTCACTCAGTCACTGACAACACACTCACTCAGTCACTGACACAACACACTCACTCAGTCACTGACACAACACACTCACTCAGTCACAGACCCAGCACACTCACTCAGTCACTGACACAACACTCTCACTCAGTCACTGACACAACACGCTCATTCAGTCACTGACACAATACGCTCACTCAGTCACTGACACAACACTCTCACTCAGTCACAGACCCAACACACTCACTCAGTCACAGACCCAACACACTCACTCAGTCACTGACACAACACACTCACTCAGTCACTGACACAACACACTCACTCAGTCACTGACACAACACTCTCACTCAGTCACTGACACAACACTCTCACTCCGTCACTGACACAACACGCTCACTCAGTCACTGACACAACACACTCACTCAGTCACTGACACAACAAACTCACTCAGTCACAGACACAACACTCTCACTCAATCACAGACACAACACACTCACTCAGTCACTGACACAACACACTCACTCAGTCACTGACACAACACATTCACTCAGTCACTGACACAGCACTCTCACTCAGTCACAGACACAACACACTCACTCAGTCACTGACACAACACACTCACTCAGTCACTGACACAACACACTCACTCAGTCACTGACACAACACACTCACTCAGTCACTGACACAACACTCTCACTCAGTCACAGACACAACAAACTCACTCAGTCACAGACACAACACGCTCACTCAGTCACTGACCCAGCACACTCACTCAGTCACTGACACAACACATTCACTCAGTCACTGACACAACACTCTCACTCAGTCACAGACACAACAAACTCACTCAGTCACAGACACAACACGCTCACTCAGTCACTGACCCAGCACACTCACTCAGTCACTGACACAACACTCTCACTCAGTCACTGACACAACACGCTCACTCAGTCACAGACACAACACGCTCACTCAGTCACTGACCCAGCACACTCACTCAGTCACTGACACAATACGCTCACTCAGTCACTGACACAACACTCTCACTCAGTCACAGACCCAACACACTCACTCAGTCACAGACCCAACACACTCACTCAGTCACTGACACAACACACTCACTCAGTCACTGACACAATACGCTCACTCAGTCACAGACACAACACGCTCACTCAGTCACTGACCCAGCACACTCACTCAGTCACTGACACAATACGCTCACTCAGTCACTGACACAACACTCTCACTCAGTCACAGACCCAACACACTCACTCAGTCACAGACCCAACACACTCACTCAGTCACTGACACAACACACTCACTCAGTCACTGACACAACACACTCACTCAGTCACTGACCCAGCACACTCACTCAGTCACTGACACAATACGCTCACTCAGTCACTGACACAACACTCTCACTCAGTCACAGACCCAACACACTCACTCAGTCACAGACCCAACACACTCACTCAGTCACTGACACAACACACTCACTCAGTCACTGACACAACACACTCACTCAGTCACTGACACAACACTCTCACTCAGTCACTGACACAACACACTCACTCCGTCACTGACACAACACGCTCACTCAGTCACTGACACAACACACTCACTCAGTCACTGACACAACAAACTCACTCAGTCACAGACACAACACTCTCACTCAATCACAGACACAACACACTCACTCAGTCACTGACACAACACACTCACTCAGTCACTGACACAACACATTCACTCAGTCACTGACACAACACACTCACTCAGTCACAGACACAACACATTCACTCAGTCACAGACACAACACACTCACTCAGTCACTGACACAACACATTCACTCAGTCACTGACACAGCACTCTCACTCAGTCACAGACACAACACACTCACTCAGTCACAGACACAACACACTCACTCAGTCACTGACACAACACATTCACTCAGTCACTGACACAGCACTCTCACTCAGTCACAGACACAACACACTCACTCAGTCACTGACACAACACGCTCACTCAGTCACTGACACAACACACTCACTCAGTCACTGACACAACGCACTCACTCAGTCACAGACACAACAAACTCAGTCACTGACAACACACTCACTCAGTCACTGACAACACACTCACTCAGTCACTGACACAACACACTCACTCAGTCACTGACACAACACACTCACTCAGTCACAGACCCAGCACACTCACTCAGTCACTGACACAACACTCTCACTCAGTCACTGACACAACACGCTCATTCAGTCACTGACACAATACGCTCACTCAGTCACTGACACAACACTCTCACTCAGTCACAGACCCAACACACTCACTCAGTCACAGACCCAACACACTCACTCAGTCACTGACACAACACACTCACTCAGTCACTGACACAACACACTCACTCAGTCACTGACACAACACTCTCACTCAGTCACTGACACAACACTCTCACTCCGTCACTGACACAACACGCTCACTCAGTCACTGACACAACACACTCACTCAGTCACTGACACAACAAACTCACTCAGTCACAGACACAACACTCTCACTCAATCACAGACACAACACACTCACTCAGTCACTGACACAACACACTCACTCAGTCACTGACACAACACATTCACTCAGTCACTGACACAGCACTCTCACTCAGTCACAGACACAACACACTCACTCAGTCACTGACACAACACACTCACTCAGTCACTGACACAACACACTCACTCAGTCACTGACACAACACACTCACTCAGTCACAGACACAAAACACTCACTCAGTCACAGACACAACACACTCACTCAGTCACTGACAACACATTCACTCAGTCACTGACACAACACGCTCACTCAGTCACTGACACAACACATTCACTCAGTCACTGACACAACACTCTCACTCAGTCACAGACACAACAAACTCACTCAGTCACAGACACAACACGCTCACTCAGTCACTGACCCAGCACACTCACTCAGTCACTGACACAACACTCTCACTCAGTCACTGACACAACACGCTCATTCAGTCACTGACACAATACGCTCACTCAGTCACTGACACAACACTCTCACTCAGTCACAGACACAACACACTCACTCAGTCACAGACCCAACACACTCACTCAGTCACTGACACAACACACTCACTCAGTCACTGACACAATACGCTCACTCAGTCACTGACACAACACTCTCACTCAGTCACAGACCCAACACACTCACTCAGTCACAGACCCAACACACTCACTCAGTCACTGACACAACACACTCACTCAGTCACTGACACAACACACTCACTCAGTCACTGACACAACACTCTCACTCAGTCACTGACACAACACACTCACTCCGTCACTGACACAACACGCTCACTCAGTCACTGACACAACACTCTCACTCAGTCACAGACCCAACACACTCACTCAGTCACAGACCCAACACACTCACTCAGTCACTGACACAACACACTCACTCAGTCACTGACACAACACACTCACTCAGTCACTGACACAACACTCTCACTCAGTCACTGACACAACACACTCACTCCGTCACTGACACAACACGCTCACTCAGTCACTGACACAACACACTCACTCAGTCACTGACACAACAAACTCACTCAGTCACAGACACAACACTCTCACTCAATCACAGACACAACACACTCACTCAGTCACTGACACAACACACTCACTCAGTCACTGACACAACACATTCACTCAGTCACTGACACAACACACTCACTCAGTCACAGACACAACACATTCACTCAGTCACAGACACAACACACTCACTCAGTCACTGACACAACACATTCACTCAGTCACTGACACAGCACTCTCACTCAGTCACAGACACAACACACTCACTCAGTCACAGACACAACACACTCACTCAGTCACTGACACAACACATTCACTCAGTCACTGACACAGCACTCTCACTCAGTCACAGACACAACACACTCACTCAGTCACTGACACAACACGCTCACTCAGTCACTGACACAACACACTCACTCAGTCACTGACACAACGCACTCACTCAGTCACAGACACAACAAACTCAGTCACTGACAACACACTCACTCAGTCACTGACAACACACTCACTCAGTCACTGACACAACACACTCACTCAGTCACTGACACAACACACTCACTCAGTCACAGACCCAGCACACTCACTCAGTCACTGACACAACACTCTCACTCAGTCACTGACACAACACGCTCATTCAGTCACTGACACAATACGCTCACTCAGTCACTGACACAACACTCTCACTCAGTCACAGACCCAACACACTCACTCAGTCACAGACCCAACACACTCACTCAGTCACTGACACAACACACTCACTCAGTCACTGACACAACACACTCACTCAGTCACTGACACAACACTCTCACTCAGTCACTGACACAACACTCTCACTCCGTCACTGACACAACACGCTCACTCAGTCACTGACACAACACACTCACTCAGTCACTGACACAACAAACTCACTCAGTCACAGACACAACACTCTCACTCAATCACAGACACAACACACTCACTCAGTCACTGACACAACACACTCACTCAGTCACTGACACAACACATTCACTCAGTCACTGACACAGCACTCTCACTCAGTCACAGACACAACACACTCACTCAGTCACTGACACAACACACTCACTCAGTCACTGACACAACACACTCACTCAGTCACTGACACAACACACTCACTCAGTCACAGACACAAAACACTCACTCAGTCACAGACACAACACACTCACTCAGTCACTGACAACACATTCACTCAGTCACTGACACAACACGCTCACTCAGTCACTGACACAACACATTCACTCAGTCACTGACACAACACTCTCACTCAGTCACAGACACAACAAACTCACTCAGTCACAGACACAACACGCTCACTCAGTCACTGACCCAGCACACTCACTCAGTCACTGACACAACACTCTCACTCAGTCACTGACACAACACGCTCATTCAGTCACTGACACAATACGCTCACTCAGTCACTGACACAACACTCTCACTCAGTCACAGACACAACACACTCACTCAGTCACAGACCCAACACACTCACTCAGTCACTGACACAACACACTCACTCAGTCACTGACACAACACACTCACTCAGTCACTGACACAACACTCTCACTCAGTCACTGACACAACACTCTCACTCCGTCACTGACACAACACGCTCACTCAGTCACTGACACAACACACTCACTCAGTCACTGACACAACAAACTCACTCAGTCACAGACACAACACTCTCACTCAATCACAGACACAACACACTCACTCAGTCACTGACACAACACACTCACTCAGTCACTGACAACACACTCACTCAGTCACTGACACAACACACTCACTCAGTCACTGACACAACACACTCACTCAGTCACAGACCCAGCACACTCACTCAGTCACTGACACAACACTCTCACTCAGTCACTGACACAACACGCTCATTCAGTCACTGACACAATACGCTCACTCAGTCACTGACACAACACTCTCACTCAGTCACAGACCCAACACACTCACTCAGTCACAGACCCAACACACTCACTCAGTCACTGACACAACACACTCACTCAGTCACTGACACAACACACTCACTCAGTCACTGACACAACACTCTCACTCAGTCACTGACACAACACTCTCACTCCGTCACTGACACAACACGCTCACTCAGTCACTGACACAACACACTCACTCAGTCACTGACACAACAAACTCACTCAGTCACAGACACAACACTCTCACTCAATCACAGACACAACACACTCACTCAGTCACTGACACAACACACTCACTCAGTCACTGACACAACACACTCACTCAGTCACAGACACAACACACTCACTCAGTCACTGACACAACACACTCACTCAGTCACTGACACAACACACTCACTCAGTCACAGACACAAAACACTCACTCAGTCACTGACAACACACTTACTCCGTCACTGACACAACACGCTCACTCAGTCACTGACACAACACATTCACTCAGTCACTGACACAACACTCTCACTCAGTCACAGACACAACAAACTCACTCAGTCACAGACACAACACTCTCACTCAGTCACTGACACAACACACTCACTCAGTCACTGACACAACACTCTCACTCAGTCACAGACACAACAAACTCACTCAGTCACAGACACAACACTCTCACTCAGTCACTGACACAACACATTCACTCAGTCACTGACACAACACTCTCACTCAGTCACAGACACAACAAACTCACTCAGTCACAGACACAACACTCTCACTCAGTCACTGACACAACACACTCACTCAGTCACAGACACAACACTCTCACTCAGTCACTGACACAACACACTCACTCAGTCACTGACACAACACACTCACTCAGTCACTGACACAACACGCTCACTCAGTCACTGACCCAGCACACTCACTCAGTCACTGACACAACACTCTCACTCAGTCACTGACACAACACGCTCATTCAGTCACTGACACAATACGCTCACTCAGTCACTGACACAACACTCTCACTCAGTCACAGACACAACACACTCACTCAGTCACAGACCCAACACACTCACTCAGTCACTGACACAACACACTCACTCAGTCACTGACACAACACACTCACTCAGTCACTGACACAACACTCTCACTCAGTCACTGACACAACACTCTCACTCAATCACAGACACAACACACTCACTCAGTCACAGACACAACAAACTCACTCAGTCACAGACACAACACACTCACTCAGTCACTGACACAACACACTCACTCAGTCACTGACACAACACTCTCACTCAGTCACTGACACAACACTCTCACTCCGTCACTGACACAACACGCTCACTCAGTCACTGACACAACACACTCACTCAGTCACTGACACAACAAACTCACTCAGTCACAGACACAACACTCTCACTCAATCACAGACACAACACACTCACTCAGTCACTGACACAACACACTCACTCAGTCACTGACACAACACATTCACTCAGTCACTGACACAGCACTCTCACTCAGTCACAGACACAACACACTCACTCAGTCACTGACACAACACACTCACTCAGTCACTGACACAACACACTCACTCAGTCACTGACACAACACACTCACTCAGTCACAGACACAAAACACTCACTCAGTCACTGACAACACACTTACTCCGTCACTGACACAACACACTCACTCAGTCACTGACACAACACATTCACTCAGTCACTGACACAACACTCTCACTCAGTCACTGACAACACACTCACTCAGTCACAGACACAACAAACTCACTCCGTCACTGACACAACACGCTCACTCAGTCACTGACACAACACATTCACTCAGTCACTGACACAACAAACTCACTCAGTCACAGACACAACACGCTCACTCAGTCACTGACACAACACATTCACTCAGTCACTGACACAACACTCTCACTCAGTCACAGACACAACAAACTCACTCAGTCACAGACACAACACACTCACTCAGTCACTGACACAACACTCTCACTCAGTCACAGACACAACAAACTCACTCAGTCACAGACACAACACACTCACTCAGTCACTGACACAACACGCTCACTCAGTCACTGACACAACACATTCACTCAGTCACTGACACAACAAACTCACTCAGTCACAGACACAACACACTCACTCAGTCACTGACACAACACACTCACACAGTCACTGACACAACACACTCACTCAGTCACTGACACAACACACACACTCAGTCACTGACACAACACTCTCACTCAGTCACAGACACAACACACTCACTCAGTCACAGACCCAGCACACTCACTCAGTCACTGACAACACACTCACTCAGTCACTGACACAACACACTCACTCAGTCACTGACACAACACACTCACTCAGTCACAGACCCAGCACTCTCACTCAGTCACTGACCCAACACACTCACTCAGTCACTGACACAACACACTTACTCAGTCACAGACCCAACATACTCAGTCACTGACACAACACACTCACTCAGTCACTGACAACACACTCACTCAGTCACTGACACAACACACTCACTCAGTCACTGACACAACACACTCACTCAGTCACAGACCCAGCACACTCACTCAGTCACTGACACAACACTCTCACTCAGTCACTGACACAACACACTCACTCAGTCACTGACACAACACTCTCACTCAGTCACTGACACAACACGCTCATTCAGTCACTGACACAACACACTCACTCAGTCACTGACACAACACTCTCACTCAGTCACAGACCCAACACACTCACTCAGTCACAGACCCAACACACTCACTCAGTCACTGACACAACACACTCACTCAGTCACTGACACAACACACTCACTCAGTCACTGACACAACACTCTCACTCAGTCACTGACACAACACTCTCACTCCGTCACTGACACAACACGCTCACTCAGTCACTGACACAACACACTCACTCAGTCACTGACACAACAAACTCACTCAGTCACAGACACAACACTCTCACTCAATCACAGACACAACACACTCACTCAGTCACTGACACAACACACTCACTCAGTCACTGACACAACACATTCACTCAGTCACTGACACAGCACTCTCACTCAGTCACTGACACAACACATTCACTCAGTCACAGACACAACACACTCACTCAGTCACAGACACAACACACTCACTCAGTCACTGACACAACACTCTCACTCAGTCACTGACACAACACACTCACTCAGTCACTGACACAACACATTCACTCAGTCACTGACACAGCACTCTCACTCAGTCACTGACACAACACATTCACTCAGTCACAGACACAACACACTCACTCAGTCACAGACACAACACACTCACTCAGTCACTGACACAACACACTCACTCAGTCACTGACACAACACATTCACTCAGTCACTGACACAGCACTCTCACTCAGTCACTGACACAACACATTCACTCAGTCACAGACACAACACACTCACTCAGTCACAGACACAACACTCTCACTCAGTCACTGACACAACACATTCACTCAGTCACAGACACAACACACTCACTCAGTCACAGACACAACACATTCACTCAGTCACTGACACAGCACTCTCACTCAGTCACTGACACAACACATTCACTCAGTCACAGACACTACACACTCACTCAGTCACAGACACAACACATTCACTCAGTCACTGACACAGCACTCTCACTCAGTCACTGACACAACACATTCACTCAGTCACAGACACAACACATTCACTCAGTCACAGACACAACACACTCACTCAGTCACAGACACAACACACTCACTCAGTCACTGACACAACACACTCACTCAGTCACTGACACAACACATTCACTCAGTCACAGACACAACACACTCACTCAGTCACAGACACAACACACTCACTCAGTCACTGACACAACACACTCACTCAGTCACTGACACAACACACTCACTCAGTCACTGACACAACACATTCACTCAGTCACTGACACAGCACTCTCACTCAGTCACTGACACAACACATTCACTCAGTCACAGACACAACACACTCACTCAGTCACAGACACAACACACTCACTCAGTCACTGACACAACACACTCACTCAGTCACTGACACAACACACTCACTCAGTCACAGACACAAAACACTCACTCAGTCACTGACAACACACTTACTCCGTCACTGACACAACACGCTCACTCAGTCACAGACACAACACACTCACTCAGTCACTGACACAACACACTCACTCAGTCACTGACACAACACACTCACTCAGTCACAGACACAAAACACTCACTCAGTCACTGACAACACACTCACTCAGTCACTGACACAACACGCTCACTCAGTCACTGCCACAACACACTCACTCAGTCACAGACACAACACATTCACTCAGTCACAGACACAACACTCTCACTCAGTCACTGACACAACACATTCACTCAGTCACTGACACAACACGCTCACTCAGTCACTGACACAGCACTCTCACTCAGTCACAGACACAACACTCTCACTCAGTCACTGACACAACACACTCACTCAGTCACTGACACAACACGCTCACTCAGTCACTGACACAGCACACTCACTCAGTCACAGACACAACACATTCACTCAGTCACAGACACAACACTCTCACTCAGTCACTGACACAACACATTCACTCAGTCACAGACACAACACACTCACTCAGTCACAGACACAACACCCTCACTCAATCACTGACACAACAAACTCACTCAGTCACTGACACAACACACTCACTCAGTCACTGACACAGCACACTCACTCAGTCACAGACACAACACCCTCACTCAGTCACTGACACAACACACTCACTCAGTCACTGACACAACACACTCACTCAGTCACTGACACAGCACACTCACTCAGTCACAGACACAACACATTCACTCAGTCACAGACACAACACTCTCACTCAGTCACTGACACAACACATTCACTCAGTCACAGACACAACACACTCACTCAGTCACAGACACAACACCCTCACTCAATCACTGACACAACACTCTCACTCAGTCACTGACACAACACATTCACTCAGTCACAGACACAACACATTCACTCAGTCACAGACACAACACTCTCACTCAGTCACTGACACAACACATTCACTCAGTCACAGACACAACACACTCACTCAGTCACTGACACAACACACTCACTCAGTCACAGACACAACACATTCACTCAGTCACAGACACAACACTCTCACTCGATCACAGACACAACACACTCACTCAGTCACTGACACAACACACTCACTCAGTCACAGACACAACACTCTCACTCAGTCACAGACACAACACATTCACTCAGTCACAGACACAACACTCTCACTCAGTCACTGACACAACAAACTCACTCAGTCACAGACACAACACACTCACTCAGTCACTGACACAACACACTCACTCAGTCACTGACACAACACACTCACTCAGTCACAGACACAAAACACTCACTCAGTCACTGACAACACACTTACTCCGTCACTGACACAACACGCTCACTCAGTCACTGACACAACACATTCACTCAGTCACTGACACAACACACTCACACAGTCACTGACCCAACACACTCACTCAGTCACTGACACAACACTCTCACTCAGTCACAGACACAACAAACTCACTCAGTCACAGACACAACACGCTCACTCAGTCACTGACCCAGCACACTCACTCAGTCACAGACCCAACACACTCACTCAGTCACAGACCCAGCACACTCACTCAGTCACTGACCCAGCACACTCACTCAGTCACTGACACAACACGCTCACTCAGTCACTGACCCAGCACACTCACTCAGTCACAGACCCAACACACTCACTCAGTCACAGACCCAGCACACTCACTCAGTCACTGACACAACACACTCACTCAGTCACTGACACAACACACTCACTCAGTCACTGACACAACACTCTCACTCAGTCACTGACACAACACTCTCACTCCGTCACTGACACAACACGCTCACTCAGTCACTGACACAACACACTCACTCAGTCACTGACACAACAAACTCACTCAGTCACAGACACAACACTCTCACTCAATCACAGACACAACACACTCACTCAGTCACTGACACAACACACTCACTCAGTCACTGACACAACACATTCACTCAGTCACTGACACAACACACTCACTCAGTCACAGACACAACACGCTCACTCAGTCACTGACACAACACACTCACTCAGTCACTGACACAACACTCTCACTCAGTCACAGACACAACACACTCACTCAGTCACTGACACAACACACTCACTCAGTCACTGACACAACACTCTCACTCAGTCACAGACACAACACACTCACTCAGTCACAGACCCAACACACTCACTCAGTCACTGACACAACACTCTCACTCAGTCACTGACACAACACTCTCACTCAGTCACAGACACAACACACTCACTCAGTCACAGACCCAACACACTCACTCAGTCACTGACAACACACTCACTCAGTCACTGACACAACACACTCACTCAGTCACTGACACAACACAGTCACTCAGTCACAGACCCAGCACTCTCACTCAGTCACTGACCCAACACACTCACTCAGTCACTGACACAACACACTTACTCAGTCACAGACCCAACATACTCAGTCACTGACACAACACACTCACTCAGTCACTGACAACACACTCACTCAGTCACTGACACAACACACTCACTCAGTCACTGACACAACACACTCACTCAGTCACAGACCCAGCACACTCACTCAGTCACTGACACAACACTCTCACTCAGTCACTGACACAACACGCTCATTCAGTCACTGACACAATACGCTCACTCAGTCACTGACACAACACTCTCACTCAGTCACAGACCCAACACACTCACTCAGTCACAGACCCAACACACTCACTCAGTCACTGACACAACACACTCACTCAGTCACTGACACAACACACTCACTCAGTCACTGACACAACACTCTCACTCAGTCACTGACACAACACTCTCACTCCGTCACTGACACAACATGCTCACTCAGTCACTGACACAACACACTCACTCAGTCACTGACACAACAAACTCACTCAGTCACAGACACAACACTCTCACTCAGTCACTGACACAACATGCTCACTCAGTCACTGACACAACACACTCACTCAATCACAGACACAACACACTCACTCAGTCACTGACACAACACACTCACTCAGTCACTGACACAACACATTCACTCAGTCACTGACACAGCACTCTCACTCAGTCACAGACACAACACACTCACTCAGTCACTGACACAACACTCTCACTCAGTCACTGACACAACACACTCACTCAGTCACTGACACAACACACTCACTCAGTCACTGACACAACACACTCACTCAGTCACTGACACAACACACTCACTCAGTCACTGACACAACACATTCACTCAGTCACTGACACAACACTCTCACTCAGTCACAGACACAACAAACTCACTCAGTCACAGACACAACACGCTCACTCAGTCACTGACCCAGCACACTCACTCAGTCACTGACACAACACTCTCACTCAGTCACTGACACAACACACTCACTCAGTCACAGACACAACACGCTCACTCAGTCACTGACACAATACGCTCACTCAGTCACTGACACAACACTCTCACTCAGTCACTGACACAACACACTCACTCAGTCACAGACCCAACACACTCACTCAGTCACAGACACAACACACTCACTCAGTCACAGACCCAACACACTCACTCAGTCACTGACCCAGCACACTCACTCAGTCACAGACACAACACACTCACTCAGTCACTGACCCAGCACACTCACTCAGTCACAGACACAACACACTCACTCAGTCACTGACACAACACTCTCACTCAGTCACTGACACAACACTCTCACTCAGTCACTGACACAACACTCTCACTCAGTCACTGACACAACACTCTCACTCAGTCACAGACACAACACACTCACTCAGTCACAGACCCAACACACTCACTCAGTCACTGACACAACACACTCACTCAGTCACTGACACAACACTCTCACTCAGTCACTGACACAACACGCTCATTCAGTCACTGACACAACACTCTCACTCCGTCACTGACACAACACGCTCACTCAGTCACTGACACAACACACTCACTCAGTCACTGACACAACAAACTCACTCAGTCACAGACACAACACTCTCACTCAATCACAGACACAACACACTCACTCAGTCACTGACACAACACACTCACTCAGTCACTGACACAACAAACTCACTCAGTCACAGACACAACACTCTCACTCAATCACAGACACAACATACTCACTCAGTCACTGACACAACACGCTCACTCAGTCACTGACACAACACACTCACTCAGTCACTGACACAACAAACTCACTCAGTCACAGACACAACACACTCACTCAGTCACTGACAACACACTCACTCAATCACAGACACAACACACTCACTCAGTCACAGACACAACACTCTCACTCAATCACAGACACAACACTCTCACTCAATCACAGACACAACACACTCACTCAGTCACTGACACAACACACTCACTCAGTCACTGACACAACACACTCACTCAGTCACTGACAACACACTCACTCAGTCACTGACACAACACACTCACTCAGTCACTGACACAACATACTCACTCAGTCACAGACCCAGCACACTCACTCAGTCACTGACACAACACTCTCACTCAGTCACTGACACAACACGCTCATTCAGTCACTGACACAATACGCTCACTCAGTCACTGACACAACACTCTCACTCAGTCACAGACCCAACACACTCACTCAGTCACAGACCCAACACACTCACTCAGTCACTGACACAACACACTCACTCAGTCACTGACACAACACACTCACTCAGTCACTGACACAACACTCTCACTCAGTCACTGACACAACACTCTCACTCCGTCACTGACACAACACGCTCACTCAGTCACTGACACAACACACTCACTCAGTCACTGACACAACAAACTCACTCAGTCACAGACACAACACTCTCACTCAATCACAGACACAACACACTCACTCAGTCACTGACACAACACACTCACTCAGTCACTGACACAACACATTCACTCAGTCACTGACACAGCACTCTCACTCAGTCACAGACACAACACACTCACTCAGTCACTGACACAACACACTCACTCAGTCACTGACACAACACACTCACTCAGTCACTGACACAACACACTCACTCAGTCACAGACACAATACACTCACTCAGTCACAGACCCAACACACTCACTCAGTCACAGACCCAGCACACTCACACAGTCACAGACCCAACACACTCACTCAGTCACTGACACAACACACTCACTCAGTCACTGACAACACACTTACTCCGTCACTGACACAACACGCTCACTCAGTCACTGACACAACACATTCACTCAGTCACTGACACAACACTCTCACTCAGTCACAGACACAACAAACTCACTCAGTCACAGACACAACACACTCACTCAGTCACAGACACAACACACTCACTCAGTCACAGACACAACACACTCACTCAGTCACAGACACAACACACTCACTCAGTCACAGACACAACACACTCACTCAGTCACAGACACAACACACTCACTCAGTCACTGACACAACACACTCACTCAGTCACAGACACAACACGCTCACTCAGTCACTGACCCAGCACACTCACTCAGTCACTGACACAACACTCTCACTCAGTCACTGACACAACACGCTCATTCAGTCACTGACACAATACGCTCACTCAGTCACTGACACAACACTCTCACTCAGTCACAGACACAACAAACTCACTCAGTCACTGACACAACAAACTCACTCAGTCACAGACCCAACACACTCACTCAGTCACAGACCCAACACACTCACTCAGTCACTGACACAACACACTCACTCAGTCACTGACACAACACACTCACTCAGTCACTGACACAACACACTCACTCAGTCACTGACACAACACACTCACTCAGTCACTGACACAACACACTCACTCAGTCACTGACACAACACACTCACTCAGTCACTGACACATAACACTCACACAGTCACAGACCCAGCACACTCACTCAGTCACAGACACAACACTCTCACTCAGTCACAGACGCAACACACTCACTCAGTCACTGACACAACACTCTCACTCAGTCACTGACACAACACACTCACTCAGTCACTGACACAACACGCTCACTCAGTCACTGACATAACACACTCACTCAGTCACAGACCCAGCACACTCACACAGTCACTGCCACAACACACTCACTCAGTCACTGACACAACACACTCACTCAGTCACAGACCCAGCACACTCACTCAGTCACTGACACAACACACTCACTCAGTCACTGACACAACCCACTCACTCAGTCACTGACACAACACACTCACTCAGTCACTGACACAACACACTCACTCAGTCACTGACACAACACACTCACTCAGTCACAGACACAACACACTCACACAGTCACTGACCCAACACACTCACTCAGTCACTGACACAACACTCTCACTCAGTCACAGACACAACAAACTCACTCAGTCACAGACACAACACGCTCACTCAGTCACTGACCCAGCACACTCACTCAGTCACAGACCCAACACACTCACTCAGTCACAGACCCAGCACACTCACTCAGTCACTGACCCAGCACACTCACTCAGTCACTGACACAACACGCTCACTCAGTCACTGACCCAGCACACTCACTCAGTCACAGACCCAACACACTCACTCAGTCACAGACCCAGCACACTCACTCAGTCACTGACACAACACACTCACTCAGTCACTGACACAACACACTCACTCAGTCACTGACACAACACTCTCACTCAGTCACTGACACAACACTCTCACTCCGTCACTGACACAACACGCTCACTCAGTCACTGACACAACACACTCACTCAGTCACTGACACAACAAACTCACTCAGTCACAGACACAACACTCTCACTCAATCACAGACACAACACACTCACTCAGTCACTGACACAACACACTCACTCAGTCACTGACACAACACACTCACTCAGTCACAGACACAACACGCTCACTCAGTCACTGACACAACACACTCACTCAGTCACTGACACAACACTCTCACTCAGTCACAGACACAACACACTCACTCAGTCACTGACACAACACACTCACTCAGTCACTGACACAACACTCTCACTCAGTCACAGACACAACACACTCACTCAGTCACAGACCCAACACACTCACTCAGTCACTGACACAACACTCTCACTCAGTCACTGACACAACACTCTCACTCAGTCACAGACACAACACACTCACTCAGTCACAGACCCAACACACTCACTCAGTCACTGACAACACACTCACTCAGTCACTGACACAACACACTCACTCAGTCACTGACACAACACAGTCACTCAGTCACAGACCCAGCACTCTCACTCAGTCACTGACCCAACACACTCACTCAGTCACTGACACAACACACTTACTCAGTCACAGACCCAACATACTCAGTCACTGACACAACACACTCACTCAGTCACTGACAACACACTCACTCAGTCACTGACACAACACACTCACTCAGTCACTGACACAACACACTCACTCAGTCACAGACCCAGCACACTCACTCAGTCACTGACACAACACTCTCACTCAGTCACTGACACAACACGCTCATTCAGTCACTGACACAATACGCTCACTCAGTCACTGACACAACACTCTCACTCAGTCACAGACCCAACACACTCACTCAGTCACAGACCCAACACACTCACTCAGTCACTGACACAACACACTCACTCAGTCACTGACACAACACACTCACTCAGTCACTGACACAACACTCTCACTCAGTCACTGACACAACACTCTCACTCCGTCACTGACACAACATGCTCACTCAGTCACTGACACAACACACTCACTCAGTCACTGACACAACAAACTCACTCAGTCACAGACACAACACTCTCACTCAGTCACTGACACAACATGCTCACTCAGTCACTGACACAACACACTCACTCAATCACAGACACAACACACTCACTCAGTCACTGACACAACACACTCACTCAGTCACTGACACAACACATTCACTCAGTCACTGACACAGCACTCTCACTCAGTCACAGACACAACACACTCACTCAGTCACTGACACAACACTCTCACTCAGTCACTGACACAACACACTCACTCAGTCACTGACACAACACACTCACTCAGTCACTGACACAACACACTCACTCAGTCACTGACACAACACACTCACTCAGTCACTGACACAACACACTCACTCAGTCACTGACACAACACATTCACTCAGTCACTGACACAACACTCTCACTCAGTCACAGACACAACAAACTCACTCAGTCACAGACACAACACGCTCACTCAGTCACTGACCCAGCACACTCACTCAGTCACTGACACAACACTCTCACTCAGTCACTGACACAACACACTCACTCAGTCACAGACACAACACGCTCACTCAGTCACTGACACAATACGCTCACTCAGTCACTGACACAACACTCTCACTCAGTCACTGACACAACACACTCACTCAGTCACAGACCCAACACACTCACTCAGTCACAGACACAACACACTCACTCAGTCACAGACCCAACACACTCACTCAGTCACTGACCCAGCACACTCACTCAGTCACAGACACAACACACTCACTCAGTCACTGACTCAGCACACTCACTCAGTCACAGACACAACACACTCACTCAGTCACTGACACAACACTCTCACTCAGTCACTGACACAACACTCTCACTCAGTCACTGACACAACACTCTCACTCAGTCACTGACACAACACTCTCACTCAGTCACAGACACAACACACTCACTCAGTCACAGACCCAACACACTCACTCAGTCACTGACACAACACACTCACTCAGTCACTGACACAACACTCTCACTCAGTCACTGACACAACACGCTCATTCAGTCACTGACACAACACTCTCACTCCGTCACTGACACAACACGCTCACTCAGTCACTGACACAACACACTCACTCAGTCACTGACACAACAAACTCACTCAGTCACAGACACAACACTCTCACTCAATCACAGACACAACACACTCACTCAGTCACTGACACAACACACTCACTCAGTCACTGACACAACAAACTCACTCAGTCACAGACACAACACTCTCACTCAATCACAGACACAACATACTCACTCAGTCACTGACACAACACGCTCACTCAGTCACTGACACAACACACTCACTCAGTCACTGACACAACAAACTCACTCAGTCACAGACACAACACACTCACTCAGTCACTGACAACACACTCACTCAATCACAGACACAACACACTCACTCAGTCACAGACACAACACTCTCACTCAATCACAGACACAACACTCTCACTCAATCACAGACACAACACACTCACTCAGTCACTGACACAACACACTCACTCAGTCACTGACACAACACACTCACTCAGTCACTGACAACACACTCACTCAGTCACTGACACAACACACTCACTCAGTCACTGACACAACATACTCACTCAGTCACAGACCCAGCACACTCACTCAGTCACTGACACAACACTCTCACTCAGTCACTGACACAACACGCTCATTCAGTCACTGACACAATACGCTCACTCAGTCACTGACACAACACTCTCACTCAGTCACAGACCCAACACACTCACTCAGTCACAGACCCAACACACTCACTCAGTCACTGACACAACACACTCACTCAGTCACTGACACAACACACTCACTCAGTCACTGACACAACACTCTCACTCAGTCACTGACACAACACTCTCACTCCGTCACTGACACAACACGCTCACTCAGTCACTGACACAACACACTCACTCAGTCACTGACACAACAAACTCACTCAGTCACAGACACAACACTCTCACTCAATCACAGACACAACACACTCACTCAGTCACTGACACAACACACTCACTCAGTCACTGACACAACACATTCACTCAGTCACTGACACAGCACTCTCACTCAGTCACAGACACAACACACTCACTCAGTCACTGACACAACACACTCACTCAGTCACTGACACAACACACTCACTCAGTCACTGACACAACACACTCACTCAGTCACAGACACAATACACTCACTCAGTCACAGACCCAACACACTCACTCAGTCACAGACCCAGCACACTCACACAGTCACAGACCCAACACACTCACTCAGTCACTGACACAACACACTCACTCAGTCACTGACAACACACTTACTCCGTCACTGACACAACACGCTCACTCAGTCACTGACACAACACATTCACTCAGTCACTGACACAACACTCTCACTCAGTCACAGACACAACAAACTCACTCAGTCACAGACACAACACACTCACTCAGTCACAGACACAACACACTCACTCAGTCACAGACACAACACACTCACTCAGTCACAGACACAACACACTCACTCAGTCACAGACACAACACACTCACTCAGTCACAGACACAACACACTCACTCAGTCACTGACACAACACACTCACTCAGTCACAGACACAACACGCTCACTCAGTCACTGACCCAGCACACTCACTCAGTCACTGACACAACACTCTCACTCAGTCACTGACACAACACGCTCATTCAGTCACTGACACAATACGCTCACTCAGTCACTGACACAACACTCTCACTCAGTCACAGACACAACAAACTCACTCAGTCACTGACACAACAAACTCACTCAGTCACAGACCCAACACACTCACTCAGTCACAGACCCAACACACTCACTCAGTCACTGACACAACACACTCACTCAGTCACTGACACAACACACTCACTCAGTCACTGACACAACACACTCACTCAGTCACTGACACAACACACTCACTCAGTCACTGACACAACACACTCACTCAGTCACTGACACAACACACTCACTCAGTCACTGACACATAACACTCACACAGTCACAGACCCAGCACACTCACTCAGTCACAGACACAACACTCTCACTCAGTCACAGACGCAACACACTCACTCAGTCACTGACACAACACTCTCACTCAGTCACTGACACAACACACTCACTCAGTCACTGACACAACACGCTCACTCAGTCACTGACATAACACACTCACTCAGTCACAGACCCAGCACACTCACACAGTCACTGCCACAACACACTCACTCAGTCACTGACACAACACACTCACTCAGTCACAGACCCAGCACACTCACTCAGTCACTGACACAACACACTCACTCAGTCACTGACACAACCCACTCACTCAGTCACTGACACAACACACTCACTCAGTCACTGACACAACACACTCACTCAGTCACTGACACAACACACTCACTCAGTCACAGACACAACACACTCACTCAGTCACAGACCAAACACACTCACTCAGTCACAGACCCAGCACACTCACACAGTCACTGCCACAACACGCTCACTCAGTCACTGACACAACACTCTCACTCAGTCACAGACGCAACACACTCACTCAGTCACTGACACAACACTCTCACTCAGTCACTGACACAACACACTCACTCAGTCACTGACACAACACACTCAGTCACTGACATAACACACTCACTCAGTCACAGACCCAGCACACTCACACAGTCACTGCCACAACACACTCACTCAGTCACTGACACAACACACTCACTCAGTCACAGACCCAGCACACTCACTCAGTCACTGACACAACACTCTCACTCAGTCACTGACACAACACACTCACTCAGTCACTGACACAACACACTCAGTCACTGACATAACACACTCACTCAGTCACAGACCCAGCACACTCACACAGTCACTGCCACAACACACTCACTCAGTCACTGACACAACACACTCACTCAGTCACAGACCCAGCACACTCACTCAGTCACTGACACAACACACTCACTCAGTCACTGACACAACCCACTCACTCAGTCACTGACACAACACACTCACTCAGTCACTGACACAACACACTCACTCAGTCACTGACACAACACACTCACTCAGTCACAGACACAACACACTCACTCAGTCACAGACCAAACACACTCACTCAGTCACAGACCCAGCACACTCACACAGTCACTGCCACAACACGCTCACTCAGTCACTGACACAACACTCTCACTCAGTCACTGACACAACACACTCACTCAGTCACTGACACAACACACTTAAACATTCACGGACACAACACACTGAAACATTCACAGACACAACACACTGGCACAGTCACAGACACAACATACTGACACCATCACAAACATTAGAACCACATCGCACTGATAGTCACTGACATAACACACTGACACAGTCAGAGAGTGAACACACTGACTCAGTTACAGAGCGAACACACTGACACAGTCGCAAACAGAACACACTGACACAGTCAGAGAGTGAACACACTGACTCAGTTACAGAGCGAACACACTGACACAGTCGCAAACAGAACACACTGACACAGTCAGAGAGCGAACACACTGACTCAGTTACAGAGCGAACACACTGACACAGTCTCAAACAGAACACACTGACACAGTCAGAGAGTGAACACACTGACTCAGTTACAGAGCGAACGCACTGACACAGTCGCAAACAGAACACACTGACACAGTCAGAGAGCGAACACACTGACTCAGTTACAGAGCGAACACACTGACACAGTCAGAGAGTGAACACACTGACTCAGTTACAGAGCGAACACACTGACACAGTCGCAAACAGAACACACTGACACAGTCAGAGAGCGAACACACTGACTCAGTTACAGAGCGAACACACTGACACAGTCGCAAACAGAACACACTGACACAGTCAGAGAGTGAACACACTGACTCAGTTACAGAGCGAACGCACTGACACAGTCGCAAACAGAACACACTGACACAGTCAGAGAGCGAACACACTGACTCAGTTACAGAGCGAACACACTGACACAGTCAGAGAGTGAACACACTGACTCAGTTACAGAGCGAACACACTGACACAGTCGCAAACAGAACACACTGACACAGTCAGAGAGCGAACACACTGACTCAGTTACAGAGCGAACACACTGACACAGTCAGAGAGTGAACACACTGACTCAGTTACAGAGCGAACACACTGACACAGTCGCAAACAGAACACACTGACACAGTCAGAGAGTGAACACACTGACTCAGTTACAGAGCGAACACACTGACACAGTCGCAAACAGAACACACTGACACAGTCACAAACAGATCACACTGACACAGGCATTACACAGTGATGCAGTCACAGCCTTAACGCACTGACATAGGTGGATTGGCCATGCTAAATTGGCTAGTGTCTGAAGAATTGCATGGGCTTAAGTAGGGCGCTCTTTCAAAGAGCCGGTGCAGACTCGATGGGCCGAATGGCCTCCTTCTGCACTGTAAATTCTATGACACAACCTACCTGGCACAATGGTGTGTTTCGTAAAGGCCACTTCTCCAGCACCATCCTTCAAACATCTAGAAAGATATAACCATACCAATCAATTTACCTATGCGTTTCGTCTTAATAAATGAACACAGAATTTGTTTACCAAATCCGTTATGCATGATTGATCCGTTATATCATTATAAAAACTCAACATTCCTGCAGTTTTGCAATCCTCATTCCTTGTCATTAATGTTTCAGCCGCACTCGTCCGTTCAGTCCTGGGCCCCCTACACTCCTCCATTGAAGCTTAATGGATGCTTCAGGACACCTCTCTTTCAATTGGGCTCCTTACAGCCTCCCAGACTCAACATCGAGTCCAACAATTTAAAATCAGAAAAGTTACCCACTTTTGTTTTGGATAGCAGCTGTTAGTATTGATTCTGCTATTCTCTGTCTCCACCTCCCTGAGGACCATCCATTGTTTCTTGTCTTGTTCCACCATCTCTTTGACAATTAATCCATTCTGCCTTTCAACCTATCACAGGCCTTCCTTTGTTATCATAGATAATCATAGAAGCCCTACAGGGCAGAAGGAGGCCATTCGGCCCATCGAGTCTGCACCAACCTGCTGAAAGACCACCCTACTTCGGCCCACCCCGCCATCATATCCCCGTAACTCCGCACATTGAACATGGCCAATCCACCTAACCTCCGCATCTTTGGACTGTGGGAGGAAACTGGAGCACCGGGAGGAAATCCACGCAGACATGGGGAGAACTCAGCCGAGGCTGGAATTAAACCCGTATGCCTGGCGCTGTGAGGCAGCAGTGTCATCTTACAGTCTTCTCCTCCTGTCTTTCCCTGCCCCGTACATGCTGAAACCATGTTACATCTAATAATAATATAATAATCGCTTATTGTCACAAGTAGACTTCAATGAGGTTACTGTGAAAAGCCCCTAGTCGCCACATTCCGGCACCTGTTCAGGGAGGCTGGTACGGGAATTGAAACTGCGCTGCTGATGTTGTTCTGCATTACAGGTCAGCTGTTTAGCCCACTGTGCTAAACCAGCCCCTAACTTTTCTCTAACTTGCTCTCTAACGTTTCGCAGTTCTGATGAAAAGTCCCCGACCAGAAATGATAACTGTGTTTCCCGCTCCACAGATTCTTCCTGACCTGCAGAGTATTTGCAGCATTCTTTGTTTTTATTTCAGACTTCTAGCATCTATGATATTTTGCTCTTCTGATATATTTTGCTCAACATATCTTC
Organism: Scyliorhinus torazame; assembly: GCF_047496885.1. Lineage (NCBI taxonomy): Eukaryota > Metazoa > Chordata > Chondrichthyes > Carcharhiniformes > Scyliorhinidae > Scyliorhinus > Scyliorhinus torazame. Next base: position 124,373,497 of record NC_092720.1, on the reverse strand, counting down.
AAAACCGAACAATTAATAAGGAAGAGATTTCAGCTAAGCTAGTCCAATGACCAGGAGAATGGAACTTGCTGTACAGAAAGGTCTGATGAATCCTGTCCTGCACAATGAGGAATACCTACTGAAATGCACCGGAATAATCATAGTAGGGTTCAACATGTGATCGCTTGCAATGATTCCCATCTGTTCCATTACACAGTTCACACAATCCAGGGAAAGCTGGAAGGGCACCTGGGACACAACTGGAGGAGAAGAAGTTTTCCACAACTGGAAAGCAAAATGGTAGCAAACATGCAAATGAGATATTGGACTCCGTGCATAGCTGAGCAAAAATGCAAACAGTAATCACATGAACAAAAGGAAAAGTAATTTTACAAAGTGAACAAAAGGCCCTAATTACACTACATTTCTGGTATCGGAACACCAATCCCTCCAAACTTCCATTGCCACTGTGGCAACTCCACCCTAATCCCTCCCACTGCCCCGATAGACCAGCCCACGTCCTGCCCTTCAGAACCAGCAGCCTGACCTGATCCCAGCAGAGCTCCTTCGGTCATTCCCTCCCTCTCCCTCCCACTACTCGGAGTCCCAACCTGATCCTACTGCCTTCCCACCCCCGAGGTCTGACATCTGTGAGAAAAATGTAGGTGAGACACACAAAGATAATGAGAGAAACTATTTTCTGGACTTAAACTATTTCCTTCGGACTGACTTATCAATAATCCGTATTAAAAGATTCAAGAAGCTAAACCTTAGGATAGATCCATTTGCAAAAGCTTTTATGAAATACTGAACTAGTTCCACATCCACAATTCTATTAGCTTTATAACTGCTCTACCAAATAACTGCAATTTGCAAATGTCAGACGTACCATTGCTTCCAGGATTTTGTCACATCTTCTTTTGCTAATTTTATTCATTGTGGCACACCTTCGTGTTTGTTGGAATTAAATTAAATCTGTCTCGCAAGCAATTGCACGACTGACCTGAATCCCTCCACAAAGGGAATTAAATGCATCCTTTATTTTGATTGACCTCAAATCTGAGAAAGCTTTTGACAAAAGAAAAAAGGCGACATTTACCTTTTTCAACCGGGGTCAATCTATCCCAAGTAGTCAGGTTGTATTTCAGGATAGTTGCCACCGGGATGATCCAGCCAGCAGATTTACCTAGGCCAGTGTGACAGGACCTTTTCCCTTTCAGATCTTTGAAGCCAAAGTTGCTCCCCTGCTTTACCACAGCGACAGCGTAGTAGCAGGAGCCCTCTGTAATATAGAACACACTGTCAGTCAGACCAGAAACATTTCTGACACCTTTACCATTACATCTTCCTAAATGCAATGCTGGTGGTGGAATGAGATGCTTGTGGAAACTGGAAACAAAAGCTCTGGAAACGAATTTGAAGCGATAACCATGTTCGGAATGTCTTTTGTAAGGTACATTGAGGATAAATTATTGAGATCGTTGTTGAGAGGAGTCTGTCATAGGTTAATGGGATTACTGCCAGAAGGAATATTGCTCAGGAAATTGAGATGCTGAGAGTATGTGAGAGACAGAGAAGTCAATCACAGACATCTAGAAGCTAAGTGGTTTCGATCACCTGAAGCGGTTGCGGTGGAGTTTTGATTTGATTTATTGTCACATGTACCGAAGTACAGTGGAAAGTATTTTTCTGTGGCCGAGGGAACGTACACAGTGCGTACTTAGTAGACAAAAAGAATAATCAACAGAGAACATTGACAAATGGTACATCGACAAACAGTGATTGGTTACAGTGCGGAACGAGGGGCCAAACAAAACAAATACTTGAGCAAGAGCAGCATCGGGTGTCATGAATAGTGAACAGATCAGTCCGAGGGGGAGTCGTTGAGGAGTCTTGTAGTTGTGGAAAATCTTCCGGTACAGCTGGGGTTTTTTTGCAACCTTACCTGCCAAATAGTATAATGAGTGACTCAGGTGTCCTCATTTTATGCAAGAAATCGAGGACAAGTGCACACCCATTCCTCAAAGAGAGAGCTTCAAAGAAATAGGCTGTCAAAATCGAAATCCTACTCCCTTCAAGCGACTATTGAAGCCATTAAAATGGCCACCAGCGGTAATCCATCAGCTAGCTTCAAACTGAGAAAGTCTATGTTGGAGCAGTATATACTGATCATTGTTCTAAGGACAAGAGCTCGTGTGAGAGTTTTCAACAAAGGGGGTAGTTCGTGGGAAGGGCAGGATGTACCCCACTTTGCAATCTGAAGACTGCTGGAACATTCTAGGTTGTCGATTTCACATTTCCGCATGTCGCAACTGCTATCAACGAAACGCCACAAATTGGAATCTTTCTTAATCACAAACAAAACATTTGTCTCACAATACCTTGTGCAACCAGGCAGTGACAATGTGGTGGGTTCTGCTTATGAAATTTATAAGACAGATCCAGATGGCAGGTTCACCATATTGCTACCGAGCAACTTCAGATTTCAGTCATTGAAGTTAAAGAATCCCTAGAGTGCAGAACGAGGCCATTCGGCCCACCAAGTCTGCACTGACCCTCTGAAAGAGCAGCCCACCCGGGCCCACTACCCCACCCTCTCCCCATAACCCCATCCAACCGGCACCCCCCCCCCTGGACACTAAGGGGCAAATCCACCTAACCTGCACATCTTTAGACTGTGAGAGGAAACCGGCGCACCCGGAGGAAACCCACGTGACACAGATAGAAAGTGCAAACTCCACACAAGGCTGAAATTGAACCCGGGTCTGTGAGGCAGCAGTGCTAACCACCGGGCCACCTTGCTGCGGTTATATCAGCCCTGTTTTGCATAAAGTACAAGTACCGCGCTGCTGTTTCATTTTTAAGAACAGTTTTGCTGTCAGCATTTCACGAGCGATTAATTACCTGTGGTATTCTCAGCGGCAATCGGTTTCAGCCGTGGTTCGGGCAAGTGTCCTCCTTTGAGTATAGCTGCAGCATTCGCAGTTGTAGCATCTGCCACTCCGCTCTGAGAGTGAGAAATATGTACATTATTAATAGAAAGCAGGTCCCTTCTTTTCAGTCAACGCAGTGACTGGACACATCACCTGTTTTTCCCTCTCAGTATTTTCTCTCCTCTCTTCAAACCCTGAGTTAGGAATGTTGAAGTATTAGGAGCAGGAAGAAGCCGTTCAGCATGTCAGGCCTGAGCCACTATTCTATTAGATCACTGGTTCTTGAACCTTTCCATCAGTAGGTCATTGGGAAGTCAAAAGACCACCTACTGGCCCCCTGCTCAGCAGGCTTTTGTTTACCACCACACAAAATCTCATCAGAACTAATGGGAAGAATGGCATTGCTTTGGATGCGACACTAAAGGAGTGATGCCTGGCTCCAAGGTGGAGAGTTCCAGTCTCATGTTGGGCTCCATCTTCATCCCCACCAAGTATTGAAAACCTGCACTTGTATGTTGTAACTGTAACAGGAATCTTGCTTATAAAGCGACACTTGTTGCTCACGCTTATGACAACTTGTCCTGTGCACACGGGAACTGTTCCGGCTATGTGACATCATGCGATTGGTGGGAATAAGGTTCTGGCCTGTTCTCCCGTTTGGACTTTTTCGTGAGGGCCACAAAGAATCCAGAACGAGTTTGCAGAGTCAAACAGAAAGTAATTTTATTTTCAAGATTATATACACAGGGCCAGTCTTTCACTACTGGTTCCCTCTCTAGCCAGCACCACACTGGTCAGCTCTATTTATACAGTTGCACTACTTCATTGGGGAGCTCATATTATCCAAGTAGAATGGGGTAACAAATTGTCCCCAGCCAATAGGATCCAGGCAGGTTATAACAGCCTAGATGTTGGCGTTGCACGTCAGTGACTTGCATTTTGGACCAGCCCACGGATCACTTGGACGATCCTTGTGGACCACACTTTGAGAGCCACTCTATTATATCATGACAGAACAGTATCTCAACTCCAAGAACAACCATTGTTTCATACCTTTGCCTAACAAAAAGCCATCTCTGTCTTGAATACAGGTGACCCAACATTCAGGAGCTTTCAGAGGAGAGAATTTTATAGTACGCTCGGAGTGAAAACGTGCCTTCTGAAAAAGTTCCTGAATTGCCTAGATTTACATTTAAATTGTGTACTGTTGCTCCAATGACACATACACTCCAATTTGCCATGTTAGTACGGGTATTTCAACAATGACTTCTTTTTAAAATGACCATTTTTTAAATACAAGCACTTTGTGGGAAATTCTAACCCCAAAAATGGGTGGATTGAGAATAGGTAGGACATTGGGAACCTCCTTTCCAGCAGCTGGATTTACTATTTAAATATTATAGTGAAGTTGTGTGCCTCATAGTTAACCAGCTTTAACCCTGGCCGGCTGGATTTCCCAAACCCCGGACAAGCCAACAGCTAAAGGGAGGCAAGGGCCGCTTCTGGGACAAGATAAGTGTCTTGACAGCACTGCTTGCTGGGTCAGGTACTGACCTGGCACAAGGAGTAATTGGAATACTGCGTACAGTTCTGGTCACCAAAAAGATGATGGAGGCAATGGAATAGGTACAGGAAAAATTCTCAGGGACGATACCAGAACTGTGAGCTTTTATCTATCAAGAAAGGATTGAAAAGCAGGGTCTCTATTCGCTTGTGAAGAGAAGGCTCAGAGCTGACCTGATAGAGATATTCAAAATTCTGAAAGCTTCTGCTAGAATGGATACAGAGACAGTTTTCCCACTTGTGGAGAGGGGCAGAACTAGAGATTGTCAGTATAAAATAGTCACCAAGAAATGAAATAGGGAATTCAAAAAAGAATTTAATGTGACGAGTCTAATTCAGTTTCTGATCAATGGTAACCCCCAGATATTGATTGTGGGGGATTCAGCGATGGTAATGCCATTGAATGTCGAGGGGTGGTGGCTAGATTTTCTCTTGTAGGAAATATTCATTGCCTGGCACTTGGTGTGGCATGAATGTAACTTGCCACTTGTCAGCCCAAGCCGGGATATTGTCCAGGTCTTGCTGCATTTTGACATGGACTGCTTCATTATGTGAGGAGTCAAGAATCTGAGGAGGTGCTGAACATTGTGCAGTCATCCGCAAACATCCCCACATCTTACCTTATGATGGAAGGGCGGTCATTGATGATGCAGCTGAAGATGGTTGGGCCTAGGAGAGTGCCATGAGGAACTCCTGCAGTGATGTCCTGGAGCTGAGGTGATTGACCTCCAACTACCCCAACCATCTTCCTTTCTGTTAGGTATGACTCCAACCAGAGGACAGTTTTCTCCCTGATTCCCATTTACTCCAGTTTAGCTAGGGCTCCTTGATGCCATATTCGGTCAAATGCTGCCTTGATATCAAGGGCAGTCACTCTCACCTCACCTCAACGAGAGCTTTGGTCACTCAAGGATTCAAGGGGATCTGGGGAGCAGGTAGGAAAGTGAAGTTGAAGCCTAAGCTGAGAGCTGTGATCATGTTGAATGCCAGAGCAGATTTGATGGGCCGCAGAGCCTAATGCCGCTCTTATTTCTTATGTCCTTATACTCTTGCGGTATGGACTGTTTAGGCCGAGTGATCTATTTCTGGGCGATATACACTATGCAATTCTAAATAATCTCTGATCGTAGAGGCAGACAGTGAAACACAGCAACTATTCACTCCCTCCTCCTACTGACAAACAATGAGAGGAATCACAGGGTTAAGGAATTAAAGTTAAGCCATACATTGCCATGAAAGTGAGTGCATTGAATACACAGGCACCCTCTGCTGCCTGGGCAAAGTCAAATTCTGGTTGCGTGATCTTGCAAAGTAACAGTTCATCTGGGATGGGCAGAGTAAATTGTGGAAAAGTGCCGTGAAATTCATGGATGTGGATTTAGGGACAGCATTCATTTCCTGTGGAGGGGAGGCGTCAACAGGGCAGAGCACACAGCTTTCATCAGATCACAGCCTGATCTTGAGAGCAAAGCACCACACAAGATGTTGACGTGGACATGTGGCTTTGTCATATCAACGCCATGACCGATGTGTTATCAGTGGGAGCGCGGTTCCTTTAAGGGGGCAGGCTCATGGGCCCAGGTGTCAAGGTCAGAGCCAGTCGCGCAGGAGAGCGCGAATCCCGGGCAATATCGCAGTAGCGCCGGGCCTGGGTGCTGGGGGGTGCCAGGCAGAGTGAACCCTGGAGCAGGGGAGCGAGCACCTGTATATAGTTGCTCACTGTCTGTATGGTACCCTTTGTCTTCCTTAATAAACCCTTTTGATTGACACCATAGGCCTCCAGCGTGCATATCTCAAGCCACCACATTGACGATGAGGTACAAAAAAATTCTGCAGCGGAATGCTGTGTAATCAAGGGGGGAAGGAAAGACACCCCAAAGAGGGAGATGTCCAGAAAACTCAAGAAAACCCGGGAGTCAGCAATTCGGCGAAAAAAGTGAGTCAAAATGTCGATCATGGGTTAATTGGAACCATTTGTCCAGGGAGCTGAGGATTTTGGAGTCAATACATAGAACAACTCCATTACTTTTTCACTGCAAATGAGATTACTGATAAAGATAATAGAAGGGGATCCTTCTGATACTCTCTGAGCCGCAAACCAACAACTTAATTAGGAATCTGACATCCCCTGAAGCACCCGAATCGAAGTCCTTCGACCAACTGGTCAAACGATTGAAGGTACATAGAACTTGGAACATAGAACCTAGAACATACAGTGCAGAAGGAGGCCTATAGGTCCAGCGAGTCTGCACCGACCCACTTAAGCCCTCACTTCCACCCTATCCCCGTAACCCAATAACCCCTCCTAACCTTTTTGGTCACTAAAGGCAATTTATCATGGCCAATCCACCTAACCTGCACATCTTTGGACTGTGGGAGGAAACCGGAGCACCCGGAGGAAACCCACGCAGACACGGGGAGAACGTGCAGACTCCGCACAGATAGTGACCCAGCGGGGAATCGAACCTGGGACCCTGGCGCTGTGAAGCCACAGTGCTAGCCACTTGTGCTACCATGCTGCCCTACACTTCAACCCGAGGCCCTCAATCATTCTTCAGCATTGTAAATTTAACTCAGCAGTCAGGGACCCTGAGCTGTCCATCTCGCCCTTCACTGGCAGACTTCGACATCTCGCTGAGCACTGTGAGTTTGGGACCGCGCTTAGCGACATGCTTCGCGACCGTTTGGTTTGTGATCTGCAGAATGTCCATATTCAAAAGAAGCTTTTGCTGAGACCACAGCAACACTGGAGAAGGCGATTGAGATCACACAAGCGACGGAGTGCGCAGTGAAGGGTGTCAGCAAATTCCAGACTATCGCTGAATGGGAGATAAATGTAGTTTGGGGCAGTATGGTCACAAGACGAGCGGAAGGAGCAACAGGCACAGTGGAAAACCAGGCTCGGTCCTGAGTACCAGGACCTAATTCAAAGGATAGGGGATCGGTTGGGTGTCAACCCTGAATGGAAGAGGGCTGTGATCCTTGCGGAGGGGACCATCATCAAGAGAATTGTCCTTGCAGGTAATTCTTATGTTTTAGATTCATGCACTATCAATTACTACAAGACGAGAGTAGAGAATAATCGAGGCTTCATTAAGCAGAGATGTGTGGCCTCCTGCAGCTGCTACCAGAATTGGAGCAGCTCTGGTGCACACACATTTATACTCCGCCTACTGGGCGGAGCCAGCAGGCAGGGATTTACCCCCGTACTTCTAGTACAGGAGCCTTACCGTACTACATCTACTGTACAGTTATTACATCTAATATACAGTCATGGATGACTACCACATTCACCCCCTGTTAAAAAAAGAGTCCAGCGGGGGGGGTGGAAATATTTACAGTTCAGGCAAGATTTACAAGTTCAGGCAAAATCTACAGGTTCAGTCGGTCGGGTGCCTTGATCCTCCGCTGTGATCACTTTGGTCCCGGTGGTGATGCGGGCACCGACTTGGTCGCCTGTGACTCTGGGAGCGTGTTGGCCTCGTTTTCACCCTTGAGTGGAACCAGTGGGAGGATGGGTCGTCCTGGGGCGGGGGCTGTGGTGAGGTGTGCTGGGGGAGGGTGAGTGGCGCCGGGGCAATCGGAGAGGGGGCTGTCTGGTGGTGGGCCGTGGGTGGGGATCCAGCTGGTGCCGGAGGGAGACTGTGTCCTGGCGCCCGTCGGGGTGCGCCACGTAGGCGTACTGTGGGTTCGCGTGCAGTATTTGTACTCTTTCAACCAACGGGTCC